>NW_019214031.1:194441-353905 GCF_002532875.2 Varroa jacobsoni
ATGCATTTCATGCAATATGGGGCTTCGTGAATGAAAAAAATTAAAGCAATATTGAACCCTGTGGTTCTTTGTTACATGCAAAAGGAAACGCAAACGACAGTCCAGTGGTTGGTTTAATTGACAGGGCAGAACCTTCTCCTTTGTCTGACCCATCTAAATGTTCACCCCCCTGTGTAATGGAAGCTGTAACCTAGCTCAACAATTCGTTTCAGGCTGTCTTGACAATTTTGGCCTTCATGAGATTCTGCTGTCGAGACTAAGGTGCCGGATTCTAGCTTTATGCAACCTGCAGATGTCCTGTAAGTCCTTCATAGTAAGGATCATGTCGTTATTAAAGTTTCGAATCTTTAGCTGTGATGGAAACGCATCCTTTCTGAGACAGCTCCATTGTATCACAACGCTGAGCTCCATTGAATACAATCTGCTTTTAGATTCTACATAAGTCAACATTAAGCAAATCTCAATCAACAAAAATGTATACTAGGCGCACGAAGAAAACTTGCTCCTGTAGAATGCAACAAAAGCGTCTACAAACGTGATATTGGGCAAGCGACAACGACTGAGTAAACGCACATTAGAGAAATCGAGAACTTGTTTGTAAAGTTTTAGTACGAACGCTATGTAAGTAAAACTTCCGTATGGATTTCTTTGTTCCAGGATAGTGACATCGTTAGTCTGCTGAGGAACCCAACAAAGAATATCTTCGGCCCAAAAAAAGAACCGGGTATTAAGCATTTGCGCAATACACCCCTGTTTGTACGAGTCTTCCTGACTGTAGTGCTTTTCTCTTTCAAATTGTCTGCGCAAAAATAAAGATCGACACAGTTTGACCGAAAAACGAAATTTTCTATTGTATATATTTTTTGCTAAGCCGATACCCAATTATTTTTAGCTAGACAGAGTGCCTCTATCTTCGAAACTGTAAGCTGAAGCTCTCTTTAGAATGCCTCACTAACTTCAAACGTGTCACATACAAGTTCAATTTGTTAATATCGACTTCTCTATGAGTTTCTATCCTCGCGAGCTAGAATTAACGAAAGCAAACGTCTGCTTATACTTTAACTTCTATATTTTCTTAGTTTACATTTTAGAGCTTTCTACTGCATACAGATGTCATCTTTAATATTCATGTCCATATATATATAATGGCAGCTTAAATGAGGCACTATTTCGAAACGGGACGAAGTGGGAATCAACCGTTATCATAGTATTATATTAGCATGTCGAAATCTATTTGAAAAATTTACGTACTTTTTAAATTAGTCACCGCTAGTAAATGAAATTTTGTTAACATTTACATTAAACCCTTGTGTAATTTAATTGGGTATCGTCGGAAAACAATCAATTCAACGATCAAGATATCGCTTGGTGGTAAAACCATTGTTCTCTACTTAGGCTTTTCTCTCTCAGATAAGCGAGCGCTAACAGAATCCGTCAGAGGTTAATGAAGACATTGAGCTAGGAAGCCCTTAACGAAACAACAGTCCACTGATGTAGTGAAGATACGTAGCTTTGAACCTCCCTTTCCCCTTCAGGATCTTTGCTGATTCCGCAGATCGTTCCCAGAGTATCGCACATATTCCCATGTGTTCCTGAGGAACTCTTTTCTCTACATGTTAAGTGTCGTCATTACAATTTGTTAACACGTACTTTTAAAGATTCCATATTGAGCCGACAGGAAGCATTTTGCTTCGCTTTCTAACCGGGACAAAAAATAGAAGATGGGCAACAAGTTACTCTATATTCTTATCCCTCAAATGGCACATACGGGGGCGCTTTGGCCTCTATTTTTAGCTAACTTAACAACTGATACAAATCTTCTTTATTGACTAAATAAGTAACGGCTTTCATAAAATCATTCAGTGGACCCAGGCTAGTAAAACGGCAATTTACTCATTATGTGATGAAGATATCAAAAGAGACGAAGTACAGCGATCGCATAATGTCTCTATGGGGTACTACATTGCGACGGCAGGATTTATATATATGAAGCGCTCCACGAAGAGCCGGTACGTTTGATATATTGTTTTTCAAAGTCTATAATAAAATAAAAAGCTATAGAATTCGGAGATTGGCAAGTAGCGATCTGAGGCTGATAAGCTATTCGCGGCGCAAGTGCTGAATTATAAGCTGGCAGTGAAATGTCGCCGCGACTATCAACTGAATAAGCTCCAACATGTTTCGCCCTTGAACAGAAACGTTTGCCAGTATATTAGCAAAGTACAGATCAACCGTTGAGAACGATAGTTCTATCGTACAGCATATTCGTTTTTGGGAGCACTTAGCTTGGTCCGACCTGGGCGCGACGTTTGTAAGAGATTGAATCAGTCATTCTACGGTGAACATGAACATTAAACAGTAATAAGGTTATTAGTGAAATCCTTTTTCGTCTATTTTTCTAATGTTCAACGAAGAGAAAACATGGAGGATATATAATGCATAAGCAGACGCACAGTTGTCATAGATGAGTACAGTATTTCCTTCTACACACCTCGCCATCGCTTATCCAACGATATGTCCCGCGCCCTATATCCTCTAGCGTCCAATAATTTTACGTCGCTTTTCCTATATGTTTTCGTAAACTTTTGGTGCGCTCGTTCGGCGACATTTTCAAATTTCGACGCGGTCGGGACTGCCGTGCACGACCTTGCGGCAACAGGCCTAGGCACTTAGACCTACCAATGGTCCAAATCGCACTTTGTTGTCATCCTTTGCCCATAAGTATGGAAACTATTCACCTCCCCCATCAGGGTCTATAGTTGCCTTTCAATGTAAAATTTGCAGATCCGTGATGAGCTAAAAGACGCACTCTCGTGACTTTTAGTAACGGGCATACGGGCTGATGGGTCTGTAGCAGGGTTTCTGAACACTGCCAACACAACTGAGTCCTGCCACTCCAGTTTGTCTTTTGAACCTCAACTGGACTCTGGGAATTGATGTGCCTTCTTTCAAAACAACGACAACAATTGCTGTGCCCTTTTTTCTGTGTGCGCTTCCAAAAGTGGCAGACTTAGGCTCGGACCCCTCGAACAAACTCGATGCACGAATGGACTCTCGTCGTTGTAAAGAAGTTAAGGAAGGTATTCAATTTCACGATTCGTTGGACTTTTGCCAGGGACACGGTTTGACCTGCAGCCTATTTTTGTTTAGCGCGTACAAACCATTTAGACATATCCCTACTCCCCATACAGAAACAAAAGAACTATTTCTGTAAGCTGGTTCCTCTAAAGAAAAAGCGTTCGTACAACTTGGTAAAGCTTTCCGAGCTTAAAGTAGGGCCATTGCTTGCAAAAATATCGACAGATTCACCTCACGACCTGATCCGATAGCCATTTCAGTTCCTCTGCAAGCCACTTGTTCCCTTAACCTATAGCCTGGGCTTCTTTTCACCGAATTCCACCGCTGGTCACGAAATAAGGCGTACCACCTTAGCTTCGCCCTCAAATGGAAAAAACGAACGCTTCACAGCCACTTGATCTGACATTATATAGCTGTATATTGATAATTTTTTATCCTTTTACAGAACAAAACTATATATATATATATATATATATATATATATATATATATATATATATTAAGGACCGAAAAACACATCCTTTGGCCAGCCTTGAAATTTGCTGCGCCTAGTAGAAAATGCTTTGAGAGCACTTATTATTCTAACCGGGTGAAATGTTATGAAACATATCCATCACATTAGGTGTTGATATAATCGGTTTTTCGAAAATACCGCGTTCTGCGTCGCCCATCCTCCACGCGAATGCTTTCTGCAACCGGCAAACCATCCCGACATTTTTGGTCACGTATGAGTCCCATGACTCTAGATAGTATAAAAAAAAAAGTGTACTCAACTAAACTATATATATCACTGACTATAATTTATTATATCGTGTTACATAAGTTCAACATGCTCCATAACCAGACACCGGGAAATTGTGTTGCAAAGATGACTTAACGCTTGAGAATCTTAATAATGTGTTCGTCAAAGCTTAAAAGAGGCCTTACGCCAACGCCTAGATCACGGGTTATGTATGATTTCAGCATGTAGTTTGTAAGTTGTGGGTTTAGGAACCGGCTTTTTAATGTCAATGGAACAAGAGTGGATCCACAAAAATATCCTTGCTTCATATGTAAATTAGACTTTTACTTTGAAGTGTACATAATCCTGAGATGAGACAAGAATAGCAAGCCTTGACAATGCCTTCGAATCACGAAGTATGTGCAACTAACTATCTTTTGCATTTAAATATAATGCCCAGTCATGCGTCATTATTTCTATCCACATAGCTGCTAATAATTATCAACATATAGTTTAGTTTTTTATGCACAGAAATATTTAGGTGCAATCTTGTATGTATCAATCGTATATTTCTTCTGCATTCAGACGAAATTACTAATTAACTAATATCAAATTAGTTTCCGCTGTCACAGCTATTCTAATACTGTGATTTCAGATTATATATATATACATAAAAGTCATTTCGGCCTGTTGTTACTGCTCCCTTTCCTTTTTACTATCTCACTGTTTGTTTACTTTTATATACTCCTCGAAAAAGCTCTGTCTGCTTGTTGAAATTTTATTGTGTAGTGAGCAAAATTTCACGCCGAGCATAAGTTTCAAAGAAGAAATTCCAGGTTTTCCTATCCCCCCTGTAACGCTTACTGGGCTGGCACGCGGTGCACAGAACAGGGTTTGCGATGCTGGACGATTACAATTTAATATTGGGTTCTTTTTTCGATAAAAGTTGGCATCGAAATAAAGAATTGAGTACGGTGACATTTCACACGTGTTGCACAGAGGAGGAACGATACTTTTGGTTGACGAAGCTATAACTCAGACCGTCGATTCGAAGTAGCTGGCTCACACACAAAATGAAGAGAACCAGGCGACTGCGGACAGATAAATCGTGAAACAGCCTGAAGCAGTTGCTGGAAGAAGATTATTCGGATGACGCTCTTTTCCGTGTTTGCCGCAGACTAGAAAACCTAGATTGAGTTAACATAGCAATAAAAGTATGCACAAGAACTCACTTTTGTTTTCATTTCGGTAGCATTGAAATGAGACGCTAGCTTTTGTGGCACTTGGATACTATAATTAAGTAGGCTTTATTAACTTATCTTAAAATAGCACTAAGTTTCTCATTCCCATCGTTTCTTCACTAACGCTTTGATCGAAACAGGATAATAATCAGAGACGTACTCCTCAACGGCAGCGAGTAGCTTTAAAGCTGCACTGTGTTTTCTCTTCACTATGCGGAAGCCTGCTTCTGACTCTTCGGCGGCCTTACACTCACTTGCCATGCGGTCCAGTGTCGAAAGAGAGCTCGAATAATTGCTGACCTTTGCTTAAATTCCAAATATGACGAGCTCTCGTTTGCCACGGCAGGTTTGTTGTTCTGTTGTCGAAAAAGTTGACTTTTCTACGACAAAGTAGCACGCCAAACTATGTGTTAATTTAGGTACCGTCTTCTGTGTATGTACATAACTTGCTAGCGTGCTCGCGAACCCTACGATCACATCAACATAAAAATAGATGCCTAGAATGCATACAACAGAGGAAATACAGTATGCCTTTAGCTCTTCGCGTACTGAAACTAAAAATAGCTTTTCTGATGCAAGATTTTATCGAACGTTTTCGGCATATAAAAATTCAAGTTTAGCTGATTAATATGGACATTACGTTTGTTTAGGTTTATAGATTATTAAGTATTACATCAATGTCCAACATTGTTGTATCATTGTTACGACGATATCGTACTGTATAGAAGACACCCAGAGAAAATACTCCGCTTGGGCACTAGAAAAAAAAGCTTGTCAATAAATAAATATAATCAGTAAATACCTTATTGCTAACTACTAAATATCTGTCAGTAGGCGTCTTTTACATGCTGAAAGTAATATATTCAGATTATTGGTACGGGAGCATGATGTTACTGGCTTCTTGTTTTACTGGCGCCGAGTCCAATTTCGCGGAGGACGTTGCCGTCATTACTAAACAAGCAAATGCTCATATACTAAACCCTCATACTCAGGGCCCAATTAATGTAGGGCGTTGAACCACAAAGCGTTGAACCTAGAATGAGCGAAATGTGTGCAATGTTCTAATTGAATCGATTATTTAAATAGAAACTTCCAATAGAAAAAAAAAAAACAGTCGTAACGTTGAATGACGGCAAGCGTTGTTTAGGCATACATTATCGATAAAATATCTCTATGCTTGCTCTGGACCGGGAGTTCGACGTCGTGTCCCGCTGCGCTACGTATTGCAGTGTACATCGTTAGGATTTTCCATGAATTACGTGATTCCTTCATAACTAAATGAAATTTAATTTTTTTTCCTGTGTATTATTCAACTTTATTCTAGCCCAACGGATTTTAAGACTATCGTTTTGTGATGCTCTTTTTCGTGACTTATCGAATCCGAGGTGTCTTGATTTGGAATTTGCTTAAAGACAGCCATTTCTGCTCATTCACTTGGCTATGCACGGCAATATCAAAGGTGAAAAGGAAGTTGAGCTTCGTTTTTTAACAATATCTTATTCAATAGCTTCAGGATTTTCTAAAGAAATGATCAGTTCAATTAGTCCTACACCGTTTAGATGCTGTTATTTAGGAGCTTCTAACGAGGCGCTAGGTCTGCTTGCTATAGCGTCCAGGTTCGGCAAATGCAAAAGTTACTTTGACCAAAATGACCCAATACACACACAAAAAAGTTCCCACTTTATAAATCCCGCTACTAAAAACTAAGTGCTTTAAAGCATCGTAAAAGCAATAAAAAAAATGGTCAGACAATGACACGTGTGCTATGGTTTGTTTCGGAGTAGCTCCTACCCACTAGCCATTGAGATCTTCTGTTTTCATATGTTGTATCTAGTGGTAGCTTAAACTGGCAATTTAAGGATACGCCACTGGGCTAATTGTACCTGCACGGTTTGATAGTTGTGCTTAAAAAGGCTCCTTACGCTTTGGCCAAAAAAGGCGCTTGCAGATGCTATAGGCATCCGCGTGCAGGTGTATAGGCGTTTTAACATTCATCACTTACATAAAGATACTTAGGCGTGTTCTTGAATTTTAATTTGGTGAATTATATAATTTTGCTTAAATCCGGGTGTTCGCTTTGATTAAAGATTCACCAGATACAACTTTGTACACTGTAGAATTGTACTAAAGAGGGACTGTTTTTGCATGCTGACCATCGTAATTTGAGCTGGATTAACATAGTAGTCAAAGGTCTATTCAAACATTTTCTGCACTTGTTTTAACATGCCTAGCTAGAACTATCCAGTCAACCTTATTTTGTTCAAAGAAAAATGAAAATTAGATGCAAATATTTAAAAGTATATATACTATAAAACGATATAATATTCTATGCACAATGATAATAGTTTTGTTTTCTGGGTAGTGCTCTCCATATTCTACCTCTAAACACACATTTATATTTTTTAGTCCTGTGTGAATCAATCAAACCGTCAGTCCGGCGACGATACCTATCGAATTTTACTCTAAAATTCGAGTTGTCTAAAATTGGAAAATATATTTCATACGAAGTTCGTAATTCAGAACATGGGGCTTTGGCCATTAGACAGAGCGGTGAGGGATTATTTGAATATGGCGGTTATGGATAGCAGACGACTTTTTCTGTGCCAGTTAATTTACTGAGGCCTCGTGGAGAAATATGAGCGGCTTTAGGGATGGATTTGGCGAAATGCAAGTGCGCAACTCACTAGCCGACTGTTAGAGTGGCCGGACCTAACCGCCTTGAACAGCTAAGCTTTTTGTATATGATCAGCTTGACAAGAATCTTCTTTCCATTCATAGACGTAGGAGTTCCTTTTGTAAAAAAAAAAACCATTGCTTTATAACAAATCGCCACTACTAGTTCGGTTAGGTATAAAGAAGTAATTTGAAATTATACTTAATGGTTCTGAGTGGATTCGTGTAACCGTGGTCGAAACGACAATGTTTGGTTTCTGGCGAAAGATTCGTCAAAGGAGACCTATTTACGTTGTTAATCACTACCTGGATCCCCCCAAGAGAATGAATGGTTGCACATACGTCACACCAGATTTTTATGTCATACAAAGAAACTGGTTTAGATTATTCCTTATTCATATTTCCATACTACGGTTTTAACTTGTATGCACATATATTTTTAATTAGTATTCCATTATTGCTAGTACTTGTATTTGTTTAAATGGTGTTTCTGCATTATTACAATTGTATAATTTTAGCTGTTACGCATGTAGGAATAAATATAGACACCTACCTGTACCTAACTCGAAATCATGACTGTTACTTCGTGTGAGAATAAATAGTTGATTAAATCTTATTACTAGCAAAGTTAAGAAGATAGATAGGACCGTTTCTAGCATATTCCGATCACCACGTTTTCGTAGTTAACATTCATCGCCTGACATCAACGAAAAGTCGATATAAAATTAAAAGATAGTATTTTGGGCCTACTTTTCCGGTCTCAGTAGACTATTTTTTCTTTTAGAATAGTTTTTAAACGATATATTTTGTAAAGTTCATCTCAGCTCATTGGAGTTTCCCGTTATAGCCATCATAGAGATTCGGACGTTATATTGCTGATGATATCTAGCTACCTACAGTTTCTACACAACAGAGTAATCGTTAAACGACATTTGCGTATTGTTTGGTGGGCTTTCTAATGAATGGACCCGTGTTGTTGTAGAATAATGCCATATATAACGAATATATTTTTATAGTTAGAGCTTATTATTGGTTCGAGGTAGATGCCGTTAGAAAATTGTGACAATGTTTTTGTTATAGCTGGCATACTTAATATTTTTATTTCACTACCATTCAAGTACGATAAGGCGCTACAGGGTATAATTGAGTAAAAGATATATGTAGTGAGGATTAATTGAGTTTCTTACCTGTTAGTCCGTCACTCGTTCCTTGCAACACTGGTTGTTGAAGCACTGTAACGTACGCGGTCTTACACTTTGGTAGGCTTTTTTTATTTCTCCAAGTGCACCTATCTCTTTGCAGAACCGGCGTGCATTGAAGTAGCAAAGAGTTGTTATCGCTAAAGCTTCTGCTTGCTGACGTCCGTACCTCATTTATTAACATAAAAAGCCATTCAGTCGTCTGTCACTTACGCAAGCTTTTGCTGCTTATCGAGCGATAAGCTTCATAAGGCATTTTGCAGGCCCCAAAAAACCTCGTATACATTTCACGAACACTAGGCTCACCACTGACATTGGGGTGATCTTACGTTCAAAACTTCGACAGTGTACTTGGCAATACAACTGTTACGCAAAAATCAGAATCTGGATTACCTGATCTAGAGCATCGATAGCTGTCTGATTTCTCGCTAACTTTGACGACTAAGAAAACCCAGCTGATGGATAAAATAAAGTAAACCCACTCGGGAAAATCTAGATCAAGAATAGAAATGTCGAACGCCTTAAGTTTGTGTTCAAAATGCTTATGTTCCCTTGCCTATAGTTGCATGCCAGATCGATAGCAAGTATTTGCAATAAAAGTCACATTTCACAATATATGGGCTGCGAAGACAGGGCAAACTACAGCAAACACAGTAGTAGGAAACATCAGATAGCTGGGAAAATGTTGGTGATTTACAGTAATCAGGGAACCAAATAGCGTTGTAAATTATTAAGGAACTGTATTCAATTGGCGTTTTAGTCCTCTTTCATATTGATAGTGCCGAAATATTCAATCCAATATTGTGAACTATACAACACCGTATAATTTTTGACAGTTATAGTTTCTAGTAGTATCAACAATTTGGCTTCTTATTTACCTTATCTAAAATTGTCACCAACGTCGTTTTGAATATTGATCTAGGTGAAGTTTGCCGATAGCCATTATCGATGGCAAACGACAACGGAAAGCGCCAGGTCTTCTTTAATCATTGGTGTTTTCAGAAGTCTCCAATGGCGCGTTGTTCAGTCGCTGATGTGTCTTACGTTGTTGCATAGCCAATGGGATTTCGAGTCTAGGTAATGCTAGCTACAAATTGCAATGATCAACAAAACGCTTGACTTTGGCGTACATTGTAAAGTCAATAGACTTAAATAGTTCAACCAGTTTTGCCGCACTCTTAAAAGCAGTTTGTGTTTTCTTATTCAGATTTGCTGGTTTTACGGGTAAAAGCCCACGAATACCACCACACGTTATCACGGACCGCCTCTTGAAGCTTTCAATTCTTGACACAGCATAGACTATTAATGTATGTCAGAACCTGGCAGCACACGATCCTAGGTGTTTCTAACATTACTTCTTCTCACTGTGAAAGGTCAGATTTCATTTTATCTCGTCTTTACGACCCCTAACATTGGATCACAGCCAAGATTTAATGAAATCATCACATTCTATCGATGATTGATCGGGAATCGAGCTCCTCCGCGTGCATCGTACCTCCTTATCCGCATTTACACGAAAAGCTCCGGTAACCGGACTTGACGAAATTCGGATAGACTTCGAGAAAAAAAAAATTAAGGTTTTTAATAAGCTCTTAAACTTAGCTTTTTATCAAATATCTTGCAAGTATACGGAACCAAAGCAATGGAAATGTAGTTGACCTGATCATCTCTCCCTTTCGATGTTTTACAACAATACTGGCCTTCCTGACGCTACTCTTTCCAGAAAGCACCGTGTCCTCATGGAGAGATCAAATATATGGATGAGAGACATCGCTGAATTATTTTTTAGGTCGTCGGCTTAGTAATGCCGTTTGCCCTATTGGCTGTCCCTGTTTTTGGTGCCAAGCAGCGCTAAACGGAAAGGTTGTGTTACTCGTCCGAATAGACACCAGTAGAGAATAGTAACAAGATTTTTAGTAACACTGCTGCTCAGACGCACGTACTGGAAAAATCCAAATCTGAGTAGAAAATGTGCAGTACAAGCTGTGTCTGGGCACTAGAATGAATACTATTTTCGCCAGACCCGTGGAACACACAGGGGCATGTTTTTTTCTAGCCGCCTACATTTTCAGGCTGTCATCGGGTTATCGTCGCTTATCAGCAATTGGCCGGCAAAGTTAAAAAGGACAAGGTGGAAATTGCCTTGTGAAAAATCTCTACATTTCTAATAATCCTGGATTTAAAAGCCAAGAAAAGTGCATCTATCGTCCATTAGATCATCATTTGTCGAATTTTCAGATTGGTAGTAAATCTGAAAATTACCCTTTGCATCCTTTTCGTGGTTTTAAACTCTTCAGTCTTTTCAGCCTTTGAACTGCTTAAAATTGACTTCGCTGGATTCTTTGCGCCGGGCGCACTCGAGCAACACATATTAATACGCTTGACGTACTGCTACTAATAGCAAGTTATTTGCAAGTAATGGTACAATAATTTTTTTCTTTTTAATTATTTTGACTGGATTTCTGTTTTTTTTTTTGTATTATGACCATTGCTAGCATCATAATTTGTACCATATATCCATTAACTGTCAGACAGTAAGACTATGCGCAGTCTCGAAAATTTTTTGTGTAAGATGCTTTTATTTTTACATTATTTAGGAAACGAATTCACTACATGCCGTTAGGCAATGCAAATAGGGGAGTTTCAAATGCGCCTAACAGGTTTGCGTACGCCTAAGGAAATCTAGGGTAAGGTGAGACTACGTTGGAAGAAGCGGTGTAGTGAAAGACAAAGGGGGAGCATTCTTTTTTCTGATAAATGGACGTTCGTTTAAAATTTTAGTACTATGAAACTCAAAATTTTTGCGGTGCATGCGAGTCTGATTTTTGATGCAATTTACATTATTGAATCTTTTCTGTTTTTCAAATCTTGAAAACACTTTATTTTCGCATCTTATAGCATTTTACTTCAGCAAGTAAACCGGTAAAGTTTTTTCAATTTTGCCTGCCCTAAGACTGCAAGTCATGTTTCATAAAAGTCACCACTTTTAGATTACATAAACATTCCAGGGGGCTATATGAGTCAAGGTGAAAAGAGGTTATATAGCCTACTGCATTTCGTTAATTTTAGTCTCATAGAGCAATTGAGCACCAGAATACAATTCAGTTGAGTACAAATATCTGTAAGGTTAAACTAAAGCATCGTATTTTGGTGCTCGTTGTACAGGTGTCGCTGTTACGGGTCACGTATTATAGACGCATAATTTCGAACGAAATTTTGACGATTTTGTTTGCATAATTTATCATTTGGGAAAAACAGTATTGTTAAATGATATTAATAATAAAGTATAATCACGATCTTGGATCAGAATTTACCCGACTACACGTTCGCGTCCGAATCACCGTCTGAATAACTATAATAGTTATACAGATTTAGTACAGGTCAGGTTGGCTTTCGAGAACGGTGCGCACATCTCCCCTTACTTCTCAAATGCATAATGCAACGTGCCTATGTGCTAGTACCTAGATCTTGAAACTTCGCTACGCAACAAAACTTTATATGGTTTACTGAACAACTGTCCTCTTCGCACGAACTCATGAGCCCCACTTTAGACCTATACGACCTTACTTTGTTAGGCTATATAAGCCAGCGATTTTATGGAAAATAAATTACTTGTCGTGAGCCCATTCAGGCTGTGCAGCGGAAGAGCCTCTAATAATGTTCATTAAAAACAACTCTACTATGATTTGAACGATAGAAGAAAATTTTGGCCCGCTTGTCGTTACGCATTTTCACCTACAAATAATGACTGAAGCGTTGACTGAATGTTCCATTAAACAAGAAAGTTCAGTATTAAATAGATAAAATGCTGAGACATCAAGAGATTAGAATCAAGAATCAACTAGGAAAAAACGATTCACCCAAGGGTTTCTCTTTGCATTGGATGTTCATTTTTTACCTATTTTTAGACTACCGTCTGAATCGTGACGCAATGGATGCGGAGAGATTAGTTGAGGTACGAACGTATTTAAAATATGCGTGGCAAAACATTATAGTACCGATAATATAGAAAATATCGATGTTTAACTTTAAAATCCAACTCTCGTTTTTTTTTAGTTTAGAACTTTCATCTTAGAAATGCCTGTCTATAAAAAAAATACGGGATAATTTCTGTTAGAAATGTATGTCTAACTTATACAAGATCCTACTATTGCTAAGGATACGTTATAATATTATGCTTCGTGTAGTTGAGCATAGGGTACAGAGTAATATGCGTATGGCTTTTGGTGTCAAAGCTGTTAGATTTTAAGAACATATGAATAGGAAATGCATACTTTAGAACTTTCTCCAATCTATTTCAATCAAATTCAATTACGGTCTGTTTACGAAGTCTACGGTGACCTCAGAGGAAGCCATAGCCTCAGGCCAATAAAAACACCGCTCCTGTCTGTCCCACATAAGTTTTAACCGTGCATGCTGAAAATAAGCGTATTTTGGTCAACGCCCTTGGGAAGAGTTCTATGAAATAGAGCAAAAACAACTTTGAAATGATTTGGAGTTCCTATAATTCGTGCCTGTGCACACCTGTGTGATAGAAAATTACCTATGCTCAAAGGAAGTTTGGATATACAAGATTCTAACCGCTGACACTTACGGCAAAGCAGGTGTCACTTTCATTTGGCCTCGCAACAGGAAGGCCAAGGTTTCATTATCGTACGTGTTTTGGTTTCCTACGTTGAGCCTAAGCATTCTTGTGCTAGGCCTTTGAAATAAATTTTCTATTCTGATGCTCCGCTTCGTTTGCTTTATCAGTTGATCATACAAATACATAGCTTTCAAAGAAGTTCATTAAATAAATTATGTTCACTCTATTTGCAAACTGTTTGACCTTCCGTGTGAGCTAAGCGTAGGCTAAATTTGATGTGTCAAGGGTCATTCTAACTCTCTTCTTTTCATGCAGTGTCGGCGATATGCATATTTCATATATTTCAGCATATTTGCTACCGGGATGGTTTCAGTCGTCTGCTAATTTAATCAACCCTCAAAAGCGTTACGGTTTTCAAATTATCCGAAATAATAAATCAATCAAAAACTCGACAATAACGTATCAAATTATCTTTGAGAACAAAATAACCCAGTTTGAAGTTGCTGTCTACGAAAATCTAAAATGCTTAAAAAGCTGACCTGTCACCCACCATAAGCGTTTGCCGGGCTGTCACAGGAGCACTCGTCTAAAGTAAGCTGCAAATGTTTGCTTTTAGAGACATTTAGTAGACGTGGCGTACTAGCGCTATGCGTTTTAACCGTAGCCCTTGGTAACTTTTTTGCAATGACGGACCCCCAGGATTTGCCCCGCGCCTGCTTTGTCGCTGATTTAATGAGTTCGATTCACTGTTACTGCATCCAGCTTAACGCTATCCCAACAGTTATACTGTTGCAATAAACCTGTCTCATTTTACTCGTTATCCTTCTGCAGTTACTTCATGAGCTCAGTCCTCTTCAGAATTATTTCACTTACGATACGCGGATATTTAGCACGTTTCTACATGGTCATTACAAGGCTTTTTTAGTGTTGGCTGATTGACTCTGTTTACAAAGTGCACGTAAATGCGATCGGCTATTGGTTGAGCAAGGGATGAATCTAAGTTGGCCTCGAGCCGACTTAACTTCAAACGGCATTTTCAAGCCAAAGAGCGAAACGGAGGTGTATGGACATGCATCGCATATGCATCAACTAAATGGTATTTTACGTAAAAAAAAATTGTGAAATTTTGGTATTTTGCATAAAAAATCTTTTAGAGAATACTTTTAGAAAAAAAACGATCGTAATAAAAAAAAAAACAGCACGAAACACACACTTCCAATGGGTTTATATTCTATTTAGCTATAGGGATCAGGTACAGTGGTTTGATTCAGTTCGACGAAAGATTTCGATTAGTATCAAGAACAACCCTACGCATGAAACCACATATTAAATTTTCGTTTTTCAGGGGGGCACACCTAATCTGAAAACTGGAATTTATGTATACGGTCGTTCATTGCGTGTTGACTCAGCTTGGCAGAAGCTTTCGACTGATATCAAGAACGACCCCTCTACATAGACACCTATATAGGTCTTTGTCCAGAATCTTGTCGGCAGAAAATATTTTTCAACAAAAACCACACTAAAAAGATAGCTTATCTGAGCCCGACAACTGCTTATATGTACGCGTAAAAACATCCTGCAAAAAAGCCCGTCAAATATTCCAAAATGCGACCAATTAACGTTGTGCTCTATGGGATGAAGCAACAAACTGCTTGCAAAAGAGCACTATCCTTCTAATTGGCTCTATCTCGATGCCAGATGGTAGTTCAGCAATTGATCCAACATTAGCTCGATCCGACGTCTTTGAGGGTCGATATAGACTGGACAAATAAAGAAACAAACAAGCAAATTTCGAATTAATTCGATTTCACGTTTAGCATGTTATGAACCCAAATAATGAGATGATATAATTTAACAAATGCTACTTTACGTTATATTGGGTTGGCAAAACGCCTGCCACTTTTTTATTGAATAGATCCCGGTCATTGTCCACGGGTTTCTTTTATTTCTTTTACCAAATGGTGTACGCCGTATTGCCAGAAGATAGCGAGTTTGGTTTAGAATTTTTCAAATCATGCCCCATGCGGTTGATTCATGTCGAAAGCAAACGTATAAAGATAATCGTAGAAGGTATTAGAAATTGAAGCTTAGAAAATATGGATCAGCATTAAAAGGTAATATCCTTCTTATATCGTCACGGATCGGTGAACCATTCAGACATGTGTTAACATAAGTTTATGATGATTTAATTAAACATACATCCGATAGCTTTAGTGAAAGTAATCGCCGAAAGATAAATATTGAAAGGTTTCTGTAAAAGTAGCTGTTAACAAGAAGTAAAGCGAAAATCTCATGACTGCAACGCGGCCGGCGATCCTGTGCGGATGTTTGTGGTCATTACGTTTCTACTCTAGCCGACGAAAACGGGGAGCTATTCGCTGTATCGGTGGAATATGTATACGCGCACGGCAAGATAACACTCCAACCTCAAACCTAGAGACATGCGAGTTTTTAGTAGTAGAAAGTGTTAGCGTTTTCGCGGTAAGCCTTGTCAAGAAAAAGGCTGTACAAAGACATTCATCTCTAGATGAAAAGATTAAACATCTCCATTCTGACAAAACGTACTTCTCTTGGTATATTGAAGAAAATCAATATATAGCCGACACCTATGAGAATGCTACGCAGCATAACATGTTTTTTTTCTCAGAAAATCATTGCGGGGGATTTCGGTCGAGAGGGAGTTAGGTTGTGCCAAGCACAATGCACTTCCTGCCCTGTCGGCTGAAGTAACGAACACTTTGTGGAACGTTGTAATTTCCGATATTCGACGACGAAAGCAACGAAGACCTAGTGTATTTTCATGAATAAGTGACTCTCCAGTCGTAGAGCAGGGTCGCAGGCTGGAGAAGGAGGACACGAAAAGCCCCTTGCTGGCTCTCCCTATTCAAGGCTAGAATCAAGTGAGAAAGAAAGAGATTAAGGCAAACCTATCCCGTATACATAGTGATGTTCCAATAAATTAACCTTCAACGAAGTGGGATGCGATTATTCATAGCAGTCAGAGGCACCGGTCGTTGCCCAAGACACTGCCAAGTTGGTTGCCCCATAGCTAACAGGCAGGCAGACAGGCAGGCAAGCAAGCAAACCTGTTTGAAAAAAGGTCGTAAAACACAACTAGACAGTGAGGCTTGAATTTTGAGTCTGTATGAACTGAACTATAGGCTTCATGGCAACATACTAAGGCAAAGTGTCAAAACGCTTGCGCAGCCCAGGTGTCTAACTTAAATATATGCAAATACTCAATGTAACTATTGTATCCTACACGTAATTTTTTTGACTACACTTTTACGTTTCTGGGAAATATCGAACTTCCATATTATATAAAATTATTGTGCATATTTAAGATGATACGTATTTTAGATAAATCAAAGCGTGTCACTTGTTCAACGTGGAATAGTAAAATGCAAGGCTTAAATGAAAAACGCCGAGAAACCTAAATAATGCTTAAATATAATAATAATAATATGAATGAATGTTTCTACGATTTTTTCAATTCCATTAATCTTCTATTTGTTTATGCAAAGAAATAATTGGACTTTTTGAACGAATCAAGTGGTCTCACTGTGCCAATAGAATTTCAATAACATTTCAAAATAGATAGGCGTGGACTTCACAAGGGAAAAATCATCTATCGTTACAAAGTAAGTTACGAGGTCTAACCTGCCATAAAGAAGCATTTTATTCGTATCCTCAGTTGAATAGTAGCGCTCGTAGTGATCCCGTGCTCAGAAATAGAATAAATAGGGTTTTATTGCAATCTTTATAATCAAGTACAAATTTCACACAATACGCTACAATTGTATTGCATTGGAGCTAAGTTAAATCAAATGCTGAATTTTTTTTAATTAATGGTGCGTTAATTAGTTAATGCTATGAAAGTGACACAACCTTTGTATTATACTTGTTTTATATATGAAGAAAAATACGCCTATCATTCGTGAAACAGAACAAAAGGTAAGACATTGTTTATCAAAGCTGTTTGACTGATATATATATATTGATTGAAGGCTGCACCTATATACAAAATTACTATACCTATTCTTCCAAACCTTGCATGCACTCAAACACCGTACATTATTCAGATACTACAAAAAAGAATACCTATATTTCACCTAGCAGGACCTACCGTGGCTGTCCACTATGCAGATACGCAGCAATTTCGCTACCAGATTATATGATCGAAACACAAGCTAGCTAAACCCCTTCGACTATACTGCTATATCTATTCAATAATAGGGCAACTATTTACCACTGTTGCTATTGGCCGATACAGACAAAGACAGTTGCTCCAAGTTATTATAGCAAGCTCCAAGTTATTATAAAAAAAAAATGTAATAATTGAGTTCTCTCACTTGAGGATCAAAGCGTATTTCCACAACCTTTATTATTGTGCAAAATATACGTTCTTTTCATAACGCTATCCGAATGAATTTGTTACTTAAATTCAAGTCCGAAGATTCAGCTTCAAGCAAACCACGGCGGAAGGCAAATTCGCTGTCGGTTCGTTTGTCATGGCAAGCATGCGTTTATCTGCTATTCTTAGTAGCACAAAAAATAAAAAAACAACAATAGATTCATCATGACGAGAAACACTGCTCAGCAAAGATTAACGACTGTTTAATCGTTTGGCTCCTGTAATCGATAGTTTTCATGTGGCTCGGAAAAAAAATCGAGGAACACTTTCATAGGACAAACAATACGGTTTTGATATAAATGGCCCAAAAAGCTGTTTGTGACACAGTTAAACCTCTACCAATCGCTGTTAAGAGGAAACTATAAATAAGTCGTCCAGACAAGTTCTTCCGTTTGTAGGATGTTTGACGCGCTATAAATCTAAGCATTTAGTTGTTCTCCGCAATCTTTTCTACGGAAAGGCACTTTAACTAGTTTAGTTGACACCTGCTAAGTATTACGATACTTTGAAAGCGACCAGTAACTAGCTTTGGTGCTCCTTTCTTTTAAGAAGTTCCGGTCATGACCGATAATGATTTCACTATAGACTAAGTGACCGTAAAGAACTTGATGTCTTTTTCGAAAAGGCTCTCGATTATTTTAATACCACCTTTAGGAAAAAGTCTGTTCAATAGAAAAAATAGGCATCTGGAATATGTAACAGCAACCTATGATTTATGTAAGATCACTCTTATATGATCCTGAGTAATATATAGGCAAGTATACCTGAAAGACCAGAAGACATCTTAGCATTGTTGTCGTATCGTGCTACCGTTGAAACTGGTGGAAAACATGTCTAAAAGGCTGAATTTATTTTCTCGAACAGAAAAGGTTTGTTCAGTTCTTACACGGTGGGGGTAATTTACACAGTTAAGTTTGCTCGAACTGCCGTTGCCTTACTGGCCACTTCGGCAGCAGGCTCATCGTTCAAACGATTTTGAATTAATGTCATCTCGTGGTCCGTCTAAAAAATCAGTCCTGCAAAATGAAAACGAATAGATTGGCTTTGTCTATATTACAGTTGTTATAGTACGAATGACATTTTTCGGAAGTAAAAACTGAATGATTTTTTATATGCGTCATTTCTGTATTAACACTAAACATTTTCATAGTGCGTGTCCCTCTTCAGTCGTCTTTTATAGCAAATACCCATACAAAAACGATAACTTGCTTACCAAAAAAATTAATATTACGGTCCTTAGCTCTTAAACAATATTGCCGTTATTTAATTCGCGATTTAAAAGGGGAAATGCATTCGTGGATGTGTATACACGGTTAGAAAAAATTAAATTAGATACCGCAGACTGTGACACAGACAATTCATAAATACACGAGCAAGTTGAAGTTGTGCTAAAATTCTACAACTCTAAGCTTTAGAATAGCTTATTGCCTTTTTGCACGTGGTACATTCTACCTGACGTCAACTGTTATCTTAACAGATCGGACGACTGAAACGCATTTCCTTTGGCTTTTTTATTTTTCTTTTTTATAAAGTGTAGAATGAACTTCCATTAGGATGTAATACTGCAAATGCCGTAATAAAGCAACACTTGTATTGTTATTTTTGGTACAATCTAACCGGTGTACGACGTTGCTGTTGGTGCGCTGTTATTACCATGAAATACATATTAGTCCAGGCACTAAGCGGATGTCCGCTTTACGTACGTTAAACGTATTTCGGGCTATTTTTCACAAATGCTCCTCAACCTTGCTGATGCTGCGCACTGGAACTCTCTTTTTGGGATGTTCTGTTCTGTATTTGGACAGTAAAAGGTTAAGTCCGAACTGACTCGTTGGCAGTCAAATCTTACCTAATATTCTAGGTATTATAGGTTGCCTATGGTCTAGAAATTCTGTTGAAGCGTTTGCATCAAACAATTCGACACGGTTTTATACCTTTCTCAGCTATTCTGTTCACGCTATAGGCTAGTAAGAAAAAATATATATGAGCTGGATAGATACTCGACGCATTGACGACTATATGTCTTGTTACGGAACATGTAGGCATGGAGGTTTGTTTCGTCCGCTGCTCTCTATCTCTCACTAGCACAACACACGCCATTAGATGTACCACTTGACTGTGTAAGTGCTATGCAGGAAAACTAACCTAGTAACAACCGGAACGTAAAAAGAATAGAACACAGGCGCGAATAGCGAGATGTGTGCATATAAATAGGCACATCGTAAAACGCGGTACCAATCGGTCGCGGAAATAGGCCAGCAGGCTCAAATAAGGAAGCGAAGACATTACACCGATCGAGAAATATCTGAAGATAATGAGATTTATTTGTGATCTGCATTCGCTTGTTTTTCATCTTCGACCATTTTTCGCATTGTTCTATGCTACTCGTCCTTTATTAAATTGACCTCGTTAGCTTCACTCGGATCTTTGCCGTGACACACTGAGTCAGATAAAACCGTTGGCAACAAACGCGTCGCACAACATTTATCTCAATCATAAGTCGACATTAACGCAAACATTAACGAAAGTCCTTTATTAGAATGTACTTTATTCATATAAATGTTCAAGGCTATATAAACAGGATTCGAGTCGACGATACGGAAAATAGTCATAAATATAAAATAAAGCTATTTAAGGAAGCTCCACGCGACTGGTTGTCAGACGGGTTTCAATAAAGATGGATGGATGGATGGATGGAAGAACCAGGTTTCCGCTTCATTCATAGACAGGTTTCTATTGTGCTATGGATATAGGTACTACAGCGTAAGGGAAACCCTCATCACGTAACTATACGAAAATGCAGATATATGGTAAATAAGATTTTTACTGTTTGGCTATATATACGCCACAATAACAGGGTTTTGGCAAGAATTTTGGCCGGTATTTAAGAACATCTGCGTTTTAGTAAACGACTATAAATGTTTGCCGGAAGAAAAAGATAGACTTGCGGATGTGATAGTTCAACTGCACAACTAGGAAACGTAGGCTATTTGAAAAAAAGTTATTTTACACGTTATTCTTAGTACAACTTATTCTTACTGTTACCAGCAAAAACTTGTTGTAACAATAAGAATAAGTTTAAATACAGTAAGAGCCAACTTTTGTCGTGTATGCCTTACATGAATATCTACGATGGGCGATTTATTAAAAAGGTCAAGAATTAATAGTGCGTAAATCTATAGTTCTTAGCAATTTTGTTTTTAAAATCCACATTAAATAAACGACGGTGACTGTTTGATATAGCAGAATTAAAATATTGTAATTATAAGACCACTTATCTTCTTTGCAACCTTTATAGTCGTTACAATGTGTTGATGGATTCTGGGGCTCAACATGCTATACGCTTAGTAAGCTATTTTATGAAGATAAGTCTGCTTCATTTGCTATGTGCAATGTTCAAGCTTACTTACTCACTCAAGGAACGCTAGATGTTTCTACAATTGATAGCCACGTGATTAGGCCTACACTTCGCTAGGATTTTCCCGTTGCTAAAATCTGAGGCTTTACATAGTTAATCCAGCTTAGAAGTGGAAAAAGACATTTTGAATTGGCAATGATTTACCTTATGGGATATTTGCCAGAAAATGCGTATTTAAAAGATTGAGAAGTAATTAGAGAGACTATAGGGGCTTAGGCACAAATAGACGCGTTGCATGGAGAAATCTTTGCGCACGTTAGTGTATTAAGAAATGGTGGCAGGACAAAAACAAAAACACAATTACATAGGTCGGCATTACATAGGCGATCGCTTTTACAGTCATCCTTGTCCTTCCACAGAAACCTCTGTTCCTTCTGACGATACAACCGGCCTAAGGGGTTTAAAAAGTCAATCTCCAAAGCTTTTGCAAAATTGAGGAGATGTCGTTTATGGAAGCAATAACTATAACTTAGATGACAATAGTGCGTTATATTTGTTGATGCATAAGTAAAAAAACTCAAACCAAGTCAGGAAGTTAATCTCTTCCCAAGGCCTGCACCGTAATCGACAAAGCAACTGCGAATTCAAAGAACCTTCTCTGCTGCATCCCTACGTTCAATTAAACTTTAATTGCAGTTTTTATTGTATAATAGCATAATCAAGTGCGTATATTTCTCGCAATCTTTGAAAGAGGCACTTTTTGTTCTGAAGCTTATAGTGGGTCCAAGTTAGAATAACACTGCACGTGAGGTAGGATCGTCTTAGCTAATGCATATCTAGCGGAACGTGATCTCCGATCAATCACCGGATCGTATTGGTCGATAGGGCTTATTTGAGCTGAATCCGTCAATGAAGCGTCTTAGTCATGATATGCCATATCACCGTCACTTGAATTACTTCGAAAGGTAGCAAGGCCACATTTTTCGAAAACAGAAATGGCGGTCTGCTGAGACGTTTAAAATAAAGTCACTTTTTATATGAATAATAATAATAGCTCTTCTTTTACAAATGCCAAAACGTCGGCCGATCACTGTGTTAAAAAGTGGTGCTATACTTACTACTAGTAGGATAACAAAACTTCTTTTCGTTTTTAAGCTTCGTCAATAAAAGTAGTCATGTATTGTTGCCGAATAGGCGCTAACGTACAATCAATCTCCATATTCGTTAACTTTAGAATTAAACAAGGTTTGAATATTAAGATGTACTAGTGTTTACGTGTCATATGGGTTGATAGTTTGAACCAGTATGGGGCAGCGGGGTCCCATTTGTGGGGTGAGAATAACCAGTAGAGTGTCCCATTCATAGGCAAACTAACTCAAATCCAGGCCTGTGACACTTCTAGATAGAGAGACTGCATAATGATATGAATCAACCGCTTCGTTTCTAATTGTAGTTTACTCTTGTTCTCAATGCAACTTTAACTTAAGTACATTCGAATTTTATTGTGCTGTCCGATAGTAGGACGCGCAGACTATGTGTCCTTGGGAGTTACGCTACTGTATCGTTCGATAGTGTGAAATGTAGGCGTACTATCAAGGATTAAGGGGACGAATCAAGGAAATTCAACAGCATGTCCAGCAACGCAGGTCGATCTACTCACACCACAGATCGCTAGGATATCGTTTTATGCTCGAAAAAGATTAATTAAGAGCAGCACTGTTTTACCAGCTGTTTATATATCCATCCTCATCACCGATTCACTATTCTTTTATTGGAAGCGTGAATTTTCAATATTCATACCTTGTAAGGTTGATAATCAATCAGAGATACTGTTCTGAATGGGCAGGTCTGAGCAAACATTAAACGGCCAAAAAGTTCATAAATTTTATTAAATAAAATTAAATTAAAAAAAAAAACTATAAGTAAATTAAATTAATTCGAAACAATTTATGTATAGTCTATTTTACCTGTTGTATCATAAGGGAAACTGAGCTATTGGGACATAAACGAGATAAAGTGCCAGTGGTTCCAAACTAATCTAAACAACAGAGGATCTATTCTACTGATCGCACGTGTTTAGGTTCCGATGTTTGACGTATAACTATTTAGAGCGAATATTCAGTGCTTTATTGCAGACTAAACAACGGTATGTTTATAAAAGGGTCCATCTATTTTTCACGTTTCGTACGCTCTGTTAGTATGATCGGAATAACTCCCGATGCACAGTCAGCCCAGCTAACTTTCACGTTCTTCCTTAAATTGTTTATCGAAAAAGCAAACTACAAAGTACGGGTTATAAGCATAGTTGGATGAGGACGAAGCCGCAAAAAACGTAATTTAGAATATGCCTTCGTGCACCGTAAGGTATCCGCCAAACTGTCTGCTATAAATGATCTGTCTGCTAGACGACTAATAAGAATGAGGCATAGACTGGTTGGGATTGATTCACGGGCCGATGTAGTAGCGACCAGAATTAGCGTGTTAGCCTCGTGCTGGGCACCGCCAGTGGCTCACTGTTACATCGCTGATACAATATTATCGAAATCGAGCATGATCGATTCGTTTGATAATTGACCGATAACGTATCTGTTCGTGCATAAGAAAATCGGTGTTCTCAATCCAAAGGGTGCTATAATTCCAGTTTACATGGGAGCGTAGTCCGCACCGTTGTGTCGTCAGGCAACGACTTTTAAATAGCAAACAATGTTATAATAATGGAAAAACAAACATTGAGGTATTGAAAAAAACATTAAAAGCCGTATTTTTCCTTTTCTCTCAAATCTTTTGTTCATCAACATCACGTTTCCGTGTAAAAGCAGCAAATTCACACTCCGCATTGCGCAGAATTGATACGTCTGCGTTGTAGACTTCAAATCAATGACCGTCATTGACAAACTTCACCAACTACGACACGACAGTTGAAAAATTTTCAAGACAAAATTAATTTTATTCAGGTGTCATTGATGTATAACGCACCGTAAAGCTTCATAATGAACAAATCGTATAACCGGAACAGGATCAAACAGTAACCCCTAGAGCCGTTTAAAATGAATCAGTTAAACGTTAGTACTAAAACTTTTCCCTTGAACTTCTGCTTATGCCCGTATATAATTTACAATGAACCTTTTCTTTTTGGCCCAAAAGTATACTAAATTAATTTAAATTACTATGTTAAACAAAAGGGTAAGGGGAGTCTAAAAAAAAAAGAGAACCGTTGTATATCAGTTTACTGTTACAGCTCAGCATCCTGACGTCAGCGGTGTACTCTAGTTATAAATCAATCTTATTTTATGGGCATTATTCCGGAGGAATAGCATTTTCAGCAGAAGGCAGAAAAGAATAGACTACACACTTGAGATTATTAAGATCTGTCATAAAGATCAGTATGAATCGTGCTAGTTTGTGGTGTTTGTACAATTATTGAACGCAATTAGCTGGTATAGTAGTAGCAAGTTATCAACCTTATTTAGTCCATTCTTCTGGTTAAACTATATACAGTGAGACATCCTTTGTTAATCATGTTAGCATTCTGTACACGTCGAACGATTTAGATAAATGAATGTTGCGCCACAACAAAAACTCTGTTAAAAAAAATAAAAATCCATGCTCTTTCCCTTTTTAAACGTTTTACGCCAACGAAACGAGCGTGTTAAATCTCTTCATAAACAGTCTGTGCTTTTTTTTTTGCAGACCGACGTTAATATATTCTGTCTAAATAGTTCCGATGCGTGTTCTTTTCGCATAACCGTTCAATTTCCTCAAAGTAAGAAATATGCCGAGTCTATACTCGTCCATTCTTTCACATATATATATATATATATATATGACAGACGGAATATCACTACCAATGTAGTTACGCTCTACTTTTAAGCACACAAATCACCAATTCACTGAATTCTGTTGGCTTGTTTTCATCTTCATTGCTGACTATGAAGTTACTATATTTCGTAATCTCTATGCTTCAAGTTTTACTTCGGATATCGCTATTAGGCATTTTATCAAATATTTTGTAGCCTAATCTAGCCGAAGGTCTCCCTGTGATAAGTATCTATATAGGCTTAGCTGCGCCTAATATTTAGGAGCGATAAAAAGGGTCAGGCAAGTGGATTTGTCTTCGCCTTATACGAGCTCACCACAAGCGTTCCAGGCTTTATAACAGAGGTTCGCTAAATAGCCTTCAGGCCGTTCTTTGCGTATAGGCCAAATGTAACAACTATTTTGAAAATTCAGATTAGATTCATTGAAGACTCTACGACGAAATCTGGCTGCTAAATTTACATGAAGGCTATCCGTTCCAGCTGAGTAACACGGCCGTTAGTCCTGCAATTCTGGTAGTATCCATCTTCTTATATATATATATATATATATATATAATTGAGCTCCTCTACTAGTACATATAGATGTATGTGGAACTGGAAAAAAACAGTTGTTTTAATAATAAATTAGCGTTTTATTTGTTAATATGCGACTTGGAAATGTAAAGCTTGGCGCGAGCAGATATCGAAAAAATGAAGCGATTCCCAAGGATGAGATATTAGGGCTTAGGCACACTACTAAACCCCTCATAATATGAAGCGCTAATTCAAACGCGTAAACTAGGCTTGATACGATTTGCAAGAGCTTACTACTGACCCAGCCGTTGGCAAATAATGATAACCTACCGCCACGTCGGAAAGCTAATATTTAAAAGACACTATTCAAATGCCTATTTATGTCAAAAAAACGGCTATGGAAGAGCTGTCTTTTATGAGCCTAAAAGCAATTTGTCATATGCTGTACCTGGATGCATTCAATGGGGGAAAAAACGGGTTTATAAAATAGTACTATTCAATAAGTTTTTTTTCTTTATAAGAGGTGCTTCTAAAAAAGAATTCATTAATACGGTCTGGTGCATCTTAAGTTTGATCTGAATAGGATTAAATTAGTTCTATTACATAATGTACTGTTTGTCTGATTATACGATTTTGTAACGTTTAATACCACTGACGTACAAATAAACTTCATTCATTAACTGTAAAGTATTTCCGTATTTCGTACGTTCCGATTGAATCAAGTTAATTATTCGACATTCAGCACCGATATTTCAACCAGAATTAGATTTCTATCTGCTTATTGTATAGGTGTTATAAATCAAGGGTACATCCTGACACAGTATAATTGAACGTTATATAAGCATGCGCAATCATTCGGCCATCTGTACGGTTTTGTCAAGGAGTCCTAGCGAACAGATTGCATTTATCCATGAGAATCCTTCAAATCAGGAGAGCCGAAGCTGTCTGGTTCCATGAGCCGTTCGATGGTGTGCGTCCTTCTCTCGATTAGAGGCCAGCGGCCAGGGATTCATTCCCTCGCTTGGTGTGTCTTAGTAGCATTACAGCAACAGTTCACGTAGTATTCAAGCAATAGGTCCTCCTTCGCTTTTTTTTTGCCTGTCTTGACCCAACACCAGAACGAAGAAGTAAACAGCCTACGGAGACGAAGGCTCTTGAAGCCTTTGGATCTGTACATTTCCTGATTTCGTCGAAAAGAAATGACTGTGGTGCGCCTTTTCGGATTGAACAGTTTCAGCTAGTAAGGCGTTTGAAAACGCTTCGCAAATATTGGGTTGCCTTTTTAAATATGGCGCGTTTGTAACTAGAATGAAAAATGCCGGCTTAAACTTTTTAAGACTTGAGTAGAAACTTTTGGCTTGTGCTTGCTCGTATGAGTGACAGCACTGCTTCCCTTGTGAGATCCGTTCGTTTAATTACGATGAATTCAATATCTATAATTTATCACGTTATATTTATTATGATAAAGTATCTATAATTTAGTCACAGACCATATACTTATATGTTCAGTGATAAGCAAGCCCCGAACGGACTGAGCGACCATATTTATGCCAGCAAAAATCGCGCGTGAACATTGTGTAGTCGACATACCACGCAACCTGAAAATGCGTATACGAGCCGAAAAAAAAAATTCAGCACACCTACGACGCAATTAGAAGACTCTAACGCTATTGTCATAAATTACAAGCACATTAGAAGCGTTTGATAAATAGGAGGGAAAAGACTATTTCGAATGAGAACAATGTAAAAGGAGTTAATTACCACCTTTTAATTAACATGTTCTTTCGGCTAAAATGTCAAATATGACTAAATGGCTACTTATTGAATGTCTCGCTTGGATAGCCCGGCCGTACTCGTAGTAAGCCGTTAAAGTTTAGAAAGCTCGCAACAGCTGGCGGGTCGATACCGTTACATCCAGCTCAACATTGTTTTATTTCGTTATAGAATTAATATATATATGTATATATATAGTGCACTTCTCAAGGCTCAATGATTTACCGTAACCTAACGATTTTTCCGTTCTTCTAGACAATTAAAAGTGCATGTTACAATGTGTTCTTATCGGTTTCTCCCAGGAACTCTACTGAAGAACGTACCGCATTGATGGCTTTCTGTGTTTTCATTTAGATCACACTGGTTTATAAAGTCAACTAGTTCTATCTAGCAGTTTGCCTGAAGGCGCGTGAAAACTTCAGCGCCACAATTAAAAAAACAATTACGAATTAATAAAACTGAACGGCTCCGATAACATACTATGTAAGTTTCGTGCTCGTAGGACGAAGCCAACGTAGCATTCACAAAGGGTTTCCACAAAGAGAGTCTGTTAGGAGCCTCAGCGATATCCAATTATGTAGTAATGAACGCTGTTTACTGTAACTAGTCATTAATCGTATTAGATACGCACGCTGCCGCATATAACGCCATTTACGTTCGCAATATCTTGAGCTGAGAGAATCAATCTTGCTAGTCTATTTTTTAAAAACGTACGGTTTTGCAACGAAAACTCTATTTGTTTGAGGTAAATCAGATACTGCAAACTAGTATTTTGTTAATAATTATAATACTAGCTACTTATATATGGACAATGAAAAAATGACCGTTGACATTGAAGAAATTTTGAAACCAAATATCAAAACTTAGTGAAGAACATGCTTTTCTTATGATAAAAAATGTCCTCATACAATTAATCGAAATGAGTTTACAGAAAACACGTATTTCTAAAGATAATATCATAGAAATGCTTCAAGTTCCTGCAAAAATATCGAGCTACGAGATGACCAGGGCGGCGTGTAAGGTTTCATACTGTGTGGCGTAGCTCATCGCAATGTTGATACCTCACATATAAAACATACGCTACACAGCCGTAGGTTACCTCTGTTTTCAATCGAAAATTAGTACGTGTAGTATAGCTATTCCGAGAAAAGTGTCACCGTTTACTTTAATAAGACCTGTCAAGACATTAGTCGCTAGCGATACTGTCTGTCTAGGTTCGTCTGCTACTCAGACCTGCGTTATCACGTTAAGCTTTGCTATCAAATGCGTTACTGGCATAATTTCTAGTCTGATTCACATATGCACCCACGAAGGTCACATGTATTCTGTGGACAAGGTGGACCTTTTCGTTTCGCAGCGTGAATGCCGCTGAATGCAACTACGAGGTCTGTAAATTAAGAAGTTTCCCTCTGTTTACATGCGACTCTTTTAGCTGTTGGGAAGGCGTAATGCGTTTAGCCGAGCTAACGTCCACAATATGTTCACTACCTTCGCAGCACCGTAAATCAATCATACATTGTGCGATACGGAACTTATTTGAGAGGGCTCGTCCACTTTTCCTTAATTGAACGATCCCACTAACAAAAGCCCCTAATATCGAAATAATCTTGTGTAATGAAGATTCAAATACGGGCGATTCGGTTAATCATCCATAGTAATCATCATTTTAATACAAAGGTCATAAAATAAGCCTATGATTCAGGTTTGAAAATGTTGCAGTACAACAACTTCATTTTTTAGGTATGCCGCTGTTTAAAAAAGTATTTAAAACACCGTGTCCTTTATTTTCTTGTCAATACAATTACGTACACGGGTATGCTATTCACTCAACTGAGCGATGTGTGTATAGTGCTATGGACATGATTAAACACAATGATTGATTTTCACTACCTATAATTATATAAAATTCCCTATCCCCTATACTGGCCTAGAAGGCAATGGGTCATTGATTTCCTCCCCAAGTAGGCTGTAGTAAGCGTACTTAAGTATCGCTTAGCAATTATTCTAATCGAAAAACAGATAAAAAGTAATTAATTAAACTGAAACATTTGGCTGTCAGATATATTGACACCGTGAGGGTTTGCCGACTCGTCTCGTGCTCAAATTTACGCTCACCGTGGGTCTGCAGATGGAACGAGGATGGACTGTTATTTGCCTGCAAGAGAAAAACGTTCGGCAGCGGTTTCTTTCGAACGTCCTTCTACGACACATACTTTACACAGTAATCGCATAAAGGCTGACAGACTTGCCCAAACTCCATTGGTCCGCAGTTCCTACAGGGTCGCTGCCTTCTCATTTGAAATACGTCCACGTTTCATTATTTTACACAGTGTCAATTAGCTAATTTTAGCGGTCCGGAGCAAATTTAGCATGACCTGTTTTTTTTTTAGCATATAACACTGCGTATTCTATCGATAGCTATAATTGTCTTAATCTGTACATCATATATGATATAAAACAATGGTGACAAACTGGTAAGTACGTACGCAAAGAAGGCGATCTATCGTGTTGAAGTTTAGCTTTACTCGACATTGGATACAAATGAAGTATCACACTGATAAGACATAAGATCGCTACGAGTTGGCCATTAACAAGGTCTATAAAAGAACAACCTATAACTATAGGAATAGAATTCTGTACTGGCGATTGCCGGCAAAGTTGAACGGCAGTATTGGCTGCGGTATACATTTATGGGCTATTTACACTCACCCCGTCGATCGTTGGATCAGAAACGACGCTTTCGAGAGCGGCCTACCAGCGGCCTGAAATGTCATCATGTAAGGTATGTTTAAAGGATTCTCGCCCCCTAATGAATCCTCATCAATACTGGAAACTTCCTGTTTTTTTCCCAAAATCGATAGTCTACGTTATTGCCAGTTCCAATGCGGCATCTGAAAAATTTAACGAAAACGTTCGTGAGGCAAATTAAAAAATGCCCGATAGAATTCATATTTGAAATATTCGAAAATTTATCACAGTGAAACAAAACACCATTTCTGATACATTATGATTGTTAACACAGATCTTATCGACCATTTTAAAGAGGAGACTATTAATTACCACATGAAGCGTCCGCGTAAACTCAAATGAGGTTTTGTATTTTAGAAACCTTTGGTTAGCTACCAGCTCGGAATTTTACTCCATTGAAACGTAACGTGTTTGAGCGACAACTTAACTAGGTTATACCAAAATGGCTTGACAAGGGATATTTTAAGCAAAAGAGCATTTGAAAGATGACTAGCTCGTCTTGAATCGAAGTTACGATTGTGGTGTGCAGTAATGAGACTTTTAGTACACGCAGAAAAGTTCGTTGAAATATTTGCCCCTGGATTCAATTTAGTTCCATTCTGCATATATATACGATTCAATCACATCGGCACGGGACAGCCCTTTTTGCCCTAATCTGAATCGCATTTGCTTAAGAATCACGATATTTTTAATATTTGCTGCGCGCATGTCTGCATTCGTTTGCCGATAGATGACTGTATGTGTATCTTTCACATTTACGGTCATCTGACATCCCCGAGGCCGAAGAATCTTGTGGTTATGTGGCACTTGTCTGTTTATGACAGTAAAAAAAGCTCGTAGTAGTAAGATTACTACTTTTTGCACAAGATTGGCATCGTCCAACTGGCTTTGACTAGCATCCTCCTGGTATCCCCAAACTCTGGAGGGTAGACTTCTTTTACTAAAACCGTATTTTAATCTGTTACGGCCTCTTTTAGCAAAATTCAGCATCATCTCGGTTCCCTGCGTCCCTCATTTGAGGGCTCTCGGGGCAGCACCCAGCAGCCAAAAAGTTGTTTAGAAGGAATCTTGCCCACTCAAGGTAGCAGCTACTGAAGCGGACTGCGGCCTTCTCCAACTGGAAAGTGTAACTTATCTATGAGCATCCAAATCATACGTTCCATCAGACTGTTGCATTACGGATACGCGACAGCTGTCCGAATGTGCTGGTTTGTGTGAGGCAGCTTGTCGCCTACCGCAATGTGAAACAGGTCACCAGTTCGCCTCGATCGCACCGAAACTCCCAAGGGGGTACTGCAAAGCTTCTAGCACCCGGAACTCAGTAGAAGGTGTCGTCGTTCGAACCGCCACGAGCTGGACGAGGCAAACAACGTGGTTTGCCATTGTCAAAGACTTCAAGAAAAATCCATGGAGTCTAGGCTTATATTTTTGAAGAAACGTTCTACTGCCAACACCTTGTGCAGCGTGTCGCTGATTCCTGAGTCTGACACTGACAGACCTCATACCGGGCCACTATCTTCCACGTCCCCTGCTTTAACTCGTTTAGCGTCTTCAACGTCATTCGGAGATTAACGTGCCCAGCCGTCTTTCCCGAGAGACACAAGTTGATGGCTTCTTTCGTTTGGGACAGGAAAACATGTCAAGCAACATCACCTTTCCCCCACGACTCTGTATGGCAGATTGTCATTAATTATGTACGTAGAGATGCGGGCGCTACGCCGTTTCTATCCTGGAAACTTCCATGCACAGGATCTCTCCTTTGCACCTTCCGAACGTCATTTAAATTGATGTCACTGCTCCGTATCAACGGTACGGTCAGCGGAGACAGAGCGCCCGCGTTGCTGTCGACTCGATTGGACCGAGGTTTGCTCCCGCTTTTAGGCACTTCAGTACAATACTGTCGGTGGCTACTTTAAAACGGCACCCATGCAAATACGATTAGAACAGTTTGACAGTTCACATAAAAACTAAGTACTCAGTCTCAGAGAAAAAACATTCAGCCTTCGCATCAGTGATACTAAAGCAAGTGTATACGATGGCTCACTTGTAACCTATTACTACCTAGTCTAGCACAGGCTCTAACTCAATGCTGTTGACGTCCATCTAAAAGCTCGTCTTCAAATACTACTCAGCTCGTCCGAGCATCTGACGTGGCCTTACGGCTTAGATATCTCACCGTCTATGACAAAAAAGTGAATTTCTTTATTTTTAATTATAGGCTAACAAAGTACATGACCCCGAGCGCATTTTGCAAGTACGTCATGCGGGTGTCGAAATCTAGCGTGCAAAATATGACATTGTTAAGGTAGACGGAAAACATATGGTATATCAGGACTTCCCCCAAATCACTGGTTAGACCGAATGGCGTGCCCCTAACCTAGTGGACTACCCCTTCCGTTAAGGACGCCGTTTTTCCTGACAGCCTGGGCTCACGCTAATCTGTCAGTGCTCGCTGATTAGATCCAGGACACTTAATTAGCGAATACCAGGACCAGCACTGTCGATGCGCGGGAGCGGCTACACATTTCGGTTTGTGATGACCGTCTCGTCCCTTTTCGTAATGGAACGTGCGAAGGTGACTACGGATTAAAGGATGAATTCGTCATATGCCTCTATCTTGATACAGCACGTTTCGATTATGTGTGTGAGTTGGCGGCGAATCACCACTCGCTCCTTTTTAGCGGGGTCGCTGTGAACGAGTTTGTCCTATTGCCTTTTTAAAGGCCATAGTTAACCGTCACAAGTTTCATAAAAGGACTATGGAGCTGTTTTGTCGACCCCGCACCAATTCGAGTTAGGCCAACATCATTAGAGGAGCAAAAATCGCATTTGTTATGACCAGCACTAACGGCATACATCTCGCGTTGCATGACTATCCATTATTAACGTGATAATTCTTTAAGTTTGAAAGCAACACCTGAAATACGTCCTACGCATCCGTATTTACGGCGCTCTCAAAAATGTATAGGCGCTTCTTGGGACGAGCTTATGGTCCCGTCGAAGCACTCATGTACGTTATTTGTATAATGACATATATTGCTGCCTTTGATAGTACATTTCCAATGACTTTACAGAGGAACTAACTTTCCTAACAATAGGCCCTTTAGAGGGCCCTTAATTTTTTTCTTCTCCCCTTTATAGCTAATAAACGTGTTTTTTGCCTAATATAATGAAACTCTGTCATAATAGCATAGATTTGATGAGCATAGAGTTTTTAACCCATAAAAAAAACCCCAAGCTGCCAGGGTCTTCAGCAACAGTACGGATTATAGCTATTTTTCTAAGCCTTGTTTTCATTTTAAATGTATGACTCGTTACGCATATTACCTATTTCTGGATCACTGTTTTCCCAAAAAGACAGCGATCCATAAAGTAAGTACTCAGCAGTTTTTCAAGTACTGTATATTTTCTCTGTTTGTTGTCATATCTCCAGGTCGTGACGACTGATGAAAAAAGCCTATTTAACGTTAAACACTCAAGAATCCGTGATTTGTTTCGCTGCTTTCGTACAGATTGCCAACAAAACATTGCTTATCCTCTTTGAAGACATTGCGGATTTGAAAGATATTAACGCACTGGACTCTCGGGCACGGACATAAGGCTTCAATATATTTATGACAAAATTGAGTTATTCTAGAAAAAAAAAAAACTACATCGCTCTTATGATTCATCTTTATCGTGAAGTGAGTCGGTAAAAATAGGCGCTGTGAACAGTTTTTTGCAGCTTTATTTTATCAAATAGACAACACAATTGCATAACAAAATTCAATAAAAATATTTATTGGCCTTGGAAACGTTTAGTGTGCGCTTTATGTAATGTACAACTAAGTCGAAAACATGCTACTACTATTCTTAGTCTTCATTTTATTATGAAGTGCAATGATAATGCCGTAGACGCTACCAATAGCTCAGCGAGTAATATGACGGGTTCTTCTCTGGGCCGATTGCACACGTAACTGAGAAACCGACATGTTTTTCTCCTATATATAATACCGAGACAGAGTTTGTGTATTTCGGAAACGAACTACCAGCATACTGGTTGACGTTGTAAAAAAAATCACATAGTTTCAGTCTATTCACAGCCGATGTCCACAGAATTCTTTAAGACTGAAGAAACATCAGCTTTATCCATGAACCGAGCCTTCGAGCAAGTTCGTCTGAGAATAACAACAGCTAAACGAGCTCCTCTATATAAACGTTTAGCGAGATGCTTTTTCAACCCATTTACTGCAGTTGTGAGCAAATCTCTAGCACGCGACAACAGCGTAAAGTCCATAATTTCTTACTCTAGGACGTTTCTGTAGAGGTTCTCAGGTCGCGTTGATATTTCGCACCATATATTGAAATACGCTAAGCCTGATCTCTGTACCCAACCACACTGTAAACTGGTACTATTCCGACTTTTTTTTTTTTTTTTTTTTATCAAATACTAATAACTCGCAATGCGCGCAAACAACTTTTGTGCCTGTTACTAGTATCAAATTAATTAGCATGGTACTCGCTCTTTATCAGCTGAAGTTACTCGGCTCTGGAGATGTATCTTTGTATCTCTTCGTAATCAAATAAAAATCATTTAATAAACATTGTTTCACGCGGACATTCTGGATCTAAATTTGCTTGTATAAACACCTTACTGTAACAGGCCGATGCAGACTTTTAATATAAATTTATTTTCGTACAATTCACTCTTTCGCGTCATGTTGGCTACTCTGATATCGTCGTCTAACCGTTGTCTTTTCCTGCGGCATTGGAAATGTCTATTGTGTCGGGCCGGGGCTTCTTATATATAGAAGCTCCGGGAGCATTCCCAAGAGACTATCGTGAATGATGATGTCAAAAGACGCAGGGTTAGCCAGAAAATTTCGTACTGTTTGAGATGGTCCTTGAGCGGGTTTCAAGAGGTCGTTCTGGGCGTAATATACTAGGCCAAGTGTCGCGGAGACACAACCGGATATTACATTGTTATCTTATAAAAACATGAGATAAATATGATCTGGATTAATTATCAGATCCGCGGAAATTAATAGCTCTTTTATATTATATATTTTATTTATTTTATGAACAATTCAAGTGTTATAGGATCTATGTATCATTACATATTACTGGGTTCCTTGTACATTTTGAAATTTTTTACATTTTTTACTGGTAAACGTTTAAGACATTATCCTAGCGGACACGAAATTTGTGATGGATATAACCTCGGCTTTTCAGGCATCTCATTTCGATTTATGGAGATATTATCAATTAGGTTTTTCATGGCGTACCTACCCCATCTATGTTGAAGTAATATCTTTTAGTTGGCTAAGAAGACGCTTGTGCTGTAATCTATAACAGATAGACGAAGCTAATTACAAATACGTAATAGTAAAAAAATGTAAAATAGCCTGCACTGACTTCAGCAGAAAAACTTTTCCATAATACCTTCTTGACATTTCAGTTTATAAGGATTCAATTAAAACCACTAAGCCCTTCATAAGACAGAATAAACCCAAAGATAGTGAGCTGTAGAACATACGTACCACATTACCTCTATGCAATAGACTTATCATACTCGCAACTATAAGCTGAATAGAATATTGAAATATCGAATAAAATGCAGCCTAAATATATCATAAAGAAAAATCTATCTATCTCCGTATATATATTCTAGTTCAACCAAACGAGACTTTTCGTTGTTGGGAATTAACCAGTGCTTCGTATAGTAGAATGACACCTTTTTTTTGGGTGTCGTAGGTTTTACACGTGAAGTAATAGTACCGTTGGCTCTAAAAGAGCATGCCTTTCGGGTGTGCCCCAAGGACCCTGTCCTTCTGTTTCTCATTAATACAAAGACCTTTTCCAGCTGCAGCGATTTACGCTGCAAGCTTTCTGCTAATGACTTCAAGCTCTATAATCCTCCTAATAGCAACGGCAATTTTTCATTACTTCAACAGGCAAAAGGACGCTGCGGGCATATGATGGTACACTAATAATACGATGAGATCTGTCTAAATGTCTCTAGCTCTATGCCTTCACAGAGGGTCTCTGGGTCTCTAAAAACACAATTTTTAATTCCCGTAGGCAGCTGAGCTAGAGGTATAAAAGTTGTAATAAATTTTAGAATAATAGTATACCTCTAGCTATATAAATTCGAGCTTAACTTGGATCAGCGTCACTAACCGTTCGTGCAGGCTTTTCACACGCTCTTAACTAACGATCGCTCAAGTGTTAGCTTCTATATTGTGTTTAAGTTTAGTTACCGCTTTGAAGGGAACGAGCGCAGTATCGAAGAGTTGCTTCCAAATGAGGTGTTGATACGTTTTTTTGCTTTATCTTCGTAGGTAGTTGAGTATTTTGGGCACTGTTTCTCAAGCTGGCTCCTAACAAGCTTAATAAGCAAACATGCTGCCCACTGCGCCATCGTACGAATACGTTTAAATAGAGCTAGTCTTTTTATAATACGTATATATATATATACCTTAATTATGCTGGCATAAAGCAGTTCGGTATATGTTGTATGAGATATTTAGAAATGGTAAAAACATATAAAAAAGTATTTGCGATTTTTTTAGCTTCAAGTTCTCTGAATCACCTCAGGTCCGTATTGGTGTCATTTGGAAACTATCATCTGCGAAATCGTATTTGATATCTGTGTCCCATACGAATTTTTTTTTTTTTTTTGGAACAGAACCCACCCGATCTTATTTCTATCTTCGGAGCTATACGAAAAAGCACACGACGAAAATATGAGGCAAAGCCCGGGCTTCTGTTAAAGAAAGTGATGTAATATGTGGTACTGAGATTGAAAAGGAATTGTTTATTATGAAATGGTGGCGGCTTGAAAAATAATTGATTCAAACCTCTATAAAGTTAGAATCAGCCGCTGAAAGGAATCGGCCGGGACAGAAGGGGCATCATTTGCCACCTTGACGATGCCACACCATATACATGTTTAGCTATCCAGCTAAAGTAATAATAACTGTTTTTTTTTTAACGCTTTCCGTAACGAAGAGGTGTCAACAGTGGTTCGAGAAAAGAAGTCACACCAAAATATTGTTTCGAAGAGAATTGCCCGTAAATTTTGCCCTGCGTTAATTTAAGCACTCGAAATATATAACTCTTGTTAATGTGAACAACTTTTATTATCATATGTGCTTTGATTAACATTTTTTGTTAGTGCAATAACAGTGAGTCTTAATAAACCTAAATTAAGGTAATACGCATATGAAAACCAGAAGAAAGGCTTCTTTCTATGGTGTAATGGCTTACTTCTTTTTGCGTTTGAGTAACCAGTAACATCGGAACCTGCCACCGAAACTGTGACGTGGTGAAGCACACCGATCTCTTTATATTTAAATTAAAAGCGTATTTTTTCTACTACATTTTTAGCATTAAGCAAATTTTTTCCATCCATATTGTTTTCATCGAACGGTTTCTCCGTCAAGCGAGGCCTGAATACGTGAAAACTTCATTTCACCTAAACATGCACTTTTGCATAAATACAAATTTTGGTAAACTCACACAGATTTTCGTAAGAAAATCGTCACTGTCGTTTCTTTAGACAATCATAATATTGAATGCAGACTAAGTAACGTCTATTACAATAGATCTGGGCGGCGGTTCTGAAATAGGAAGTCGTTTTTTTTTCTATTTGAAATATAAAATAGTACAGAATAAAATGGTATTACTGCTCTACATTATCACTCAAAGTTAGCGGCTCATTCGGTTCAGTCATTTCAATGTATTTACTTCGTAGGTAAAAATCAAACTATTTGGTTTTTGCAGTGCAACGTACGGTAATTACCATGATGGAGTTTTTAACATAATCCACGGTTCGAAACCGCATTCCGGCTGAGTATCCCATGTTCATTGCGCTGAAATACTCCGTGGAGTTCGGAGATTGGAAGAGACAAGCTATATACAATGTTTATTCCTTTCTGATGCTGTATATTCAACGTCACGTTTAGATAAAAATACATAACAGTAGTCATTCTATGATATACATCATTTTATAGAAACAGTAACATTCGCACAGTCCTCTTCTTTAGCAATTATAGGGTTAGAAAGTTCAAAAGAATTAAAGATTCACAATTAATTGCTTAGCCTGCGGTACCATTGATATGCCAAGCTCGCGAGCGGGGACACCACGGGACAGCTGCCTCTAGGGTATTTATCGTAGATTTATTCCGCATCTGTTACAAATACACCCCTTACTTGGTGCATAGAGATGCCAGTTCGTACATAATTTGTGATGAAAGCCATGGATTTTGAAACGGGTTATTACATGACATTTTGTCCGCTCCGGTTGCATCCAGTTTGTCATCGCTCTCGTGCTGAAAAATGCATCGTTTTGTTCTGTTCCCTCCTACTAAGACGTCTGGAGAAGGCGTCGGTTGCTAAGGGTCGGAAATGAGAACTCGTATCGTCGATGAACAGCGGGACGTCGAAAACGAGGTAAATTAGTCGTTTTCGTCTCATACGATGCAGGCCCAGACCACACTTCAAGAAAGAGGGCTTCACCCGGTTTATTAGTTGGAAGCTCTTTCCTATAGGGTTTTCCCAAATTGTATTTACCCATGAGCCGCTACCGACGCTACGCGGGAATTTAGTGAGCACAGAATGATGGAAAGGCGAGTTGGAGCCTGATTACAGAAAAGGCTTTCTGCATTTTTCGGTGACGTGTGAGGTTAAGCTGTGACCATTGAAAGAGATGAACAGTTTCAGATACGGGAGTCTGCCAACATACCGAAAGGGAAGATTCGGCAAGAAACAGGGTATCAGGTATCAGATTATCACATCGGGCCAGGCCATTGTTTGAGAAAGAAGGGGCAACTTTATCATTCCGTTATTAATGCTCACATAATTCTCTTGTAGGGTCGTAGTCAGCAGGATGAGCGTTTACCATAGTACACCCACGTACGCTAAAATTTGCATGCGGCTTTTAAATAGACAAACACCGAGTATACGGAACTCTTGGATCGTTGAGTTATTTTCATTGCCCGCCATCAAGACACTGAATGCTGTATCTGTCGAGCGTTCTCTGAAATCATATTCTTTTTTTTGGTATGGTTTTCCTGGTCCCTAAAAACGAATATAGTTTTCTGGTCGGCGCACCGGTAAGCAGCTTCTAGCGAACGCTTTTCTTAGCGATTCCACGCCATTACGATGGCTGAGTTGACTCATCTTTTCTCTTAGGAATCACCGACATCGAAGCATCTCTCCCCTAAGCCGGCAGGTATCGACGCGTAGACGCTCAATGTACAATCTAGCAAGGACAAGAACGAGGGCGCTCTTGATGTGTTTTCTGTGGGCTTTAGCCGGACCGGCTGCTTTGTTGTTTGCCAAGTTTCCGAGGGCTTGCAGGTGCTCTGCCGTGAGTTCCTCATCATCATAAAAACAGGACACGACCTACTCGAAGGAACATATCACTCGTCGAGAACACATCAGTGAAATGATTCCTCAGTGCAGCTGAGGTTATTGGGCATATGGTTGATCCATATGTTTGCCGTTCGTCTGGCTACCGCTCTGCTTCTGCTTTTGTCGACTTGCCCGCATCTTCAGGTATTAGTTCCCTTGTGTCGTGTTTGTGACTTGGCAAATTGTCTTGATGGCCGCGACCAAAGGGCAAACCGCGAATTCCACTCCACTGAAGGTCTTTTCTGCTCTTCAGGGCAAGGCGATAGATAGAGATCATCGAATCATGGCCTACGTTTTGCATGGCGTGGCAGGCTGTATGGATGACTAAATGATTCCGGTAAAGTGTTTTGCGTAGCTCTCTATCTTGATGGCATTAAGAACCCTAATGATTTCGTGTTAGGAGATTATTCGCATATAGGTGACGTGGCTGGAGTTGGTTCCTGGAGGCCCGGGAAGATCTATGGTGATCAACATACGTTATTGTATACATCTGTCCTCTTCTGACAAGTTACTTTTTCAGAGGAAGCAAACTCTATCTCGGGTAATGTCCATTGCAAACACACCAATAGCGGATGCTCCAGCATGTCCTTAAAACCTCGATACTTAACTTGGATTGGTTATCTATTATCGCTTGCAAGCGTGTCCTAAAGCGCGGATGTGTGATTTGATTCAGGCCAATATAGGTGAACCTTAAAGTCACCAACTATGAAGTTCTCTATTACCCCGACTATGTCATACTAATTATTATTATGTTGACTCTGATTCTGTAAGGCAGGCATAAACTGCTACGATGCAAATGCGCGAGCCACGCAATACAATAACGTTATTTTTAACTAATCTAGGGGAACTGTCAATTTCTCTGTGGTTCTAAACAAATACTTCTACTGATACCTCCCGGGCCACTTTTTCAGCTGAACAGCTCACGACATAGAAGCCCGGAAAATCAAGTGGGTAAGTCGGCCAGGTTTTTATCGACCTTCAAGACGTCCATTTAGAAAAGATTAATATTGTAGCACCTCACAAATCCATTGGTCAACTCTAAGCCGCTACGTTCTGAGGGCGTCTCATAAGCGACAATTGCTGCGGAGACATAGCTCTCGAAATCGTCGATCAATGATGCTCGTGGAACAAGAGGGTAACTGTTCGGCTTCGCTGCCACGAGTGTTAGTGTCATATGCGGTCTGATGTTGGTGCTGACTAGTCCCCAGGAAGCTGATCTGGCTATCTTAGTTGTGGTGCTGAAAATCGTTTATCAGTGTCCCTTAAGCTACTGATTCTAATCTACTACTTTTCATCTGGGAACGCATTTGCTTAATTTTTCCTGATTTTCACATCTAAAAAAGATTTGCTTCCCGCAGTATTGGAGGTTTGTTTTCCTGCCACCTTAATTCGGTAACTGTGTCGGTATGTCAGAATGTTCGGTGATAAAGAGTGTTACAGCAAAGAGGTGTCATTATCTTTGGTAGTGTTCTATTCTTCGTTTGAATATCGTTTGCCGCTTTTCAATCCTAAAAATTCTTTCAAAAAAAAAATGATAATGAATAATCTTCTTCGCTAGTCTTTGTACCGTAAAATGTACTTCTTTTCCCAAATATTATATATTTGTGGTATTCCGTCCCGGCGGACACTGCATGTGGATCACTTACGGTATCCGTGCATTAGTTAGCCTTAGCGACCACACTTTTGATATTTTGTGGTTAGGGCTGCGCGGACAGCCACCGGCGCCTTTTTGGAAAAGCTTTTCTTAAAATCGAGTCAGTGGGTCCAATTATGCTATCTTTAAAAATACTGTTTTCCTTGATAGGGGGAAAGAAGGTAGGCTGGGTGAAAATCTGGAGAAGTCGATCATTTCGTTACCTGCTGTTGAGGTTGACTGCACCTACTTCTCTTTCAGATAAGTTACAATCCTTCCCAAAGCAATCATACGGTAAGGCATGAACGACGAAAAATTTATTGGCTTCAACTTAAACGCGCATGTACCCAGACGCTTCGGAAAACATTTCGGTCAATGGCATACTGTACACGCAGCACCTTTGTCTTACAGGTCACATACAACGTTCTATTACATTTCGAAGATAATACGTTATTTGACCAGAATGTTCTTCAATAGTTTTTACTGTTGATTCAGCACGAAGGAACGATACCCATTTGTAATTGTGAAAGTCACCTTAATCTACGTAACGTAAGTTTGACACCATAGTCCTCTAACGGAATTCAGGGAAGTCGTTTGTATCTGTTTGCACATTCTGCAAGCCAATTCACTCACTCGCTTCAACTAAATCTAAGGTTTCGGGGTACTGCCGGGTCTGATACCGTAGTAGGTGGGGCTTGAGCGAGGGTGTTCACGATTACACATTCAGACCGAAAAGAGACTCTTGCATGAGCAGAGAACCGGATATATATAAAAACGATAAACCTCAGGTCAGATAGAAATAAGGAAGGCTCATCTTTAAAGCTGTTCATACGTGGGTGATGTTTTCTATAGGAGTTCGTTACCGCTACACCCTGAACGAGAAGTCGGTGAATAAAACGTGTGTATAATAAACGTCGATACGTCTTCTCTTGTGAGGCGTTGCGCTGCTCAAACGTTCGATCGTCGGGATAATTTATTGGGGTTCCGTAAACACTTTTCTAAATATAGCATCGTTTTAGAATACTTACATGCTGAACACAAGCAACAAATGTAGATATGTAATTTTCTTTCCGCTAAATGTTTCTTTGTGCTCTTACACATACGATGTAGCATAAATCGATAAAAAAGGCCTATAGTAGATACGCGAATTAGGGTCGGCTCAGCCCACGAAAGCAAGGCCGATTTGACTCGCGTAAATTCGACTGGAAAAAAAGCCGCGATATAAAGTTATTCTCTCTAAAGTTGAACTCCTTTCGAACTAACCGAACGAGAATCAAGATTAGTTTCAGAGTTTAATATTAAACAGCAAGGCTAAATTCGCAATTATTTTTATAACTGAATATGACAACGTTATCTTTCTAAGATTCTTAACAAAAACACTATTCCTAAGGGGCATAATAATTTTACTAGAACTCTAGATTCGAGGAACTTTCATTCGTTATAGTTTTAATATTAGCCTGAAAAACTATTATTATCCCTTATATAATTATTTTAATATCACGCTCTTGGGAAATTAAGGAAATTAAGTAACTAATAACAAACATAAAAAGTAAGAAAATTCTATAGAAAACAAGACAAGCTTCAAAATAAGTCAGTAAAATAAAGGTATTAATAAAAAATCAATACAAAATTTTATCTACTACATAAAATGAAACAGAATTGTAGTAATTCTTAGAGAATAATGGTAATGCAGCTAAGTTCAAAAATACAAAACAATTAATAACCAATTGAATGTTAAGAAACGCGAATCAGTACAAGCAAATGAAGAATGCCATTCAGGCTAAGCAAAGAATTTGCGGTAACACAATTCAATAACAAAAAAAAAAACAGTAATACCATACAGGTTAACGATTTCCATATAACACCTAAATCTTGTGTCATGTAAAAGCGCAATACATTCGCTACCGCTTATTAAATAAAAGGAAAATTTCGTTAAAATGTCAAGCTATTACGAAGATAGCATTTCTGCAGGATAAGACATTGTCTGTTTAGCTTAATCGAAACGTCATCTGACTACTTGTCGTCACAACGCGCACCTGAAGAACATTGTATTCCCTGCAGCCTTCCCATCGCATTAATATATGATCTTGTTTTCACACAACCTCACTGTTATCGATACAACGTAGCACTGCCCTCAGCAAGTATAGAATAATGTATCGACTTCAATATAGACGGAACCGTCTAATAAACAGAAATGCGAAAATATCGATCTTATGCAGGGGGGAACATCCCTCTGAGGTGGGCATCGATTCGCGAACGAAGCACATGGAAGTTTGAAAAAAAAATATACATCGTCTCCCTTTTTTTGCTTACACTAATACCTATGGATTAAAGAGCAATACATATAATCATAATAGTTTGTCGAATAATTACTTACTTAGTTCAAATCAAACTAAAAACCTATATCCACCTATTTATATTAGTTATGCTCGAGTACTTCTGAAAAACGTTCAACGCGCCCACTTATTCCTATGCCGGCGGAAGTTGGCGTTTATATGAATTTAATCTCGTAATAAATATTATCACCACTATATAGAGTTACATTACAAAAAACTGATTTTTTCATTCTCGCATATTATATCTCGGACGCTTAGTAAAAAATTACTAGTTATTATTTCTTCTGCATAAAGAACTACTTAGGAGTTATTTGGAACAAAACATACAACATATATATATATATATATATATATATGATTTGATCGGGCGTGAAAGAGGATTACTTTTTACGATTACGAATCAATTAACCTATCATTAAACGCTCCTCCATTTTTGCTGTACATGGACAGGTCGTTCACATAACACATAAAACTCCTTCTTAGCCTTTACGCCATAACGACTGCTTGTACTTTCAACTTTTTCTGTGCACGCTACGTATCGTATTGATACTTGCTATTTCGTAGGCGGCTTGTACGTCCAGTAACTTTCTGAATGCCTTCTCAGCTGTGAATCGCGCATGTTCTTTGTCGACACAATTTTAGCCAGATAGGAGTATCCATGCTGATGGCCAGTCAGAGCACATCTAAATCTCACAAGCTATAGCTGCACGTACAAGGACCTTACTTACGGCTCGTCTGAGTTACCTTGTAAGCTCATCACGTGTTAATGCTGGGCTGAAGGCTGGGTCATCTATCTTTGAATACAGTTATAAGCTGTTCAGGACATGCATATGGCTATGGAGCGCCTGACATCTTTGAAGTCTGATGTCTCGAACTGGAAGGCGGGATCTTGCCCACACGCAATTTTGGTTTTCGTCACATGGGCGTCCAGTTATATCTTATCGAGAATCTGCCCTCCATGGTCATACCAACGCGTAAATCAATCGTACCAGTCGTGTTATAATCCTTCTTCGTATCGAAGGATTTTTGCGGAAGGACCAAAGTTGTTGACCAACACCGAAAAAAATTTCTTGACCAAGCTTGACAGGCTGTGTTCGTCGACTTCGAGAGAACTTGAAGCTTTTATAGCGTCAATGTGTCTTTCCTAAAAAGTTGGAACATACCTTGATACCAAAAGAACTTTCTGTAACAGGATGACACCATATATTCTCAATGTGACGAAAAATGTTAAGGCACTTATTAACAAGCATTAACAAAACAAGTCGACGTTTATAATTGTATATTTATTTAATTATTATTTAATTATATATTGTATTTTATATTGATAATAATAATTGTAAGAGCAATAGTAGTTGTTGGCCTATGTTACTTAAATTCTGGACTCGTCACGTGAAGAAGAGCGCACACAGTGACGATAATTTATCAGTTTGTGGAGGAAGACTTTCTAAGTGGGGTATTGGCCAAGGATAAACGCCATTTCGGCCTTACGCAACCCTGGTTCGTACGTTCATCGAGTCATCTTATTGTTATCAAATTCCAAAGGAGCTCTTTAGGCCACTGTCTAAATAGCCGTCCTTCCTGAATTCATGTCAGTCACGCTTTAAAGTTGTTCGATCAATCTGAAAGTCCACTTCAAAGGCCGCTAAGCGAAACACGGGTTCAAGTTATTGATTTTGCCAGCGCACTACACTTAGGCGGTATCTGATTTAACTATAGAGAATAGCTTCCTTCTTAAAGACAGAACCTATAATTATATTTATCAATGCCTTATTTCTACAAACAAGTGACTTTTGTAAGAAATCAAGCAACTTTCACTTAGCTAGTTATTAGAAATAACGGCGAGCTCATCTCCTTGCGATATATTAGATACTCAAACTAGATGAGCTAGCAAGATTGTAAGTGGATTTGGAGTGGAGTACGTTATAATGCCGTACTAGCAAAATGTCTTTTTACTTCCAACTTATAGCTTGTACGAAACGTTGCTATAATAAAATGGACGGCAATAAAATTACCTGATCTTCCAGCTGACTCTTCAAGCCCTATGGCAAATTGTGGCCAATTACGACTGCGTCAAATGTCAACGAAACCACACAAAATTCACATATATTTTTTAAAACGGAATAAAGTTTTCGGCTTCGTTATCGTTCGAATGCCACTTGAAGCATTTGTTTTGCTTTGATTATTATCGACTAACTTCCGATTGTGGACAATCTGGAATAACTTTGACTGCTATTGACGATAAATGTTACCATTACTTTTTGCTTTATTTTTTCCAATCGCCAGGTTTAATCCAATCGATTGAAAAAAGACCTACCGTAATAGAAGAAAATGGAATTATATTATATATAATTATTATATATAATATAATTCGTATATATATATTATATAGTCAGATTGTCGCGTAAATTATGTATATACAAGTACATAGAGATGGTTGTAAAAGTCGATGCTTCGCACGGGTCACAGACGGTTACTGTAAGCTCACACAAAGTCCTGCTGTCGCCCTTCGTTTATATGTGCGAGCTGTTTTTTTCGAGAAATGAGGAAGCATGGCAATAATCCATTGAACTATAACCAGATTGCTACATGGGTTCAACACGATCTATTCTATTATAAATATTCTATTCATCCATTGTGATATAATCATTGGCAATCTGATGCATTTTTGTTGTTATATTGTTTTGTCCGAAATGACACGCTACACTAACAGAATGGTCATGTACATCGACAAATCCAGGACCATATATAATCTCTGTTTATTCTGGGCCATATAGCCCCCAAAGTAAGCGTATAATGTATATCGTAACGTTTCGAAATGAATATACGAGGCGGTTACTTCTCTGTTTTTTAGCATAAATTGCAAAAAATACTTAGCTTTCTAAAATAGCCACATCTTTTAAGATTGAATCAAAGAAAAATCTAGATCAAAAAACGCGAATCGTGCCGACTCTATGATCTGCGTTCACCTAAGAAAACCCTAAAAGCTCTAAAGCCATTTTTTAAATCAACGTTAACTTGCTAGAATGACAGCATGCGCTCTATAGCTTCACATTTCCTTATATATGTATACATATATATCTTAACGTCCATATATATATATATATACATAGATATATATATATATATATAAGAGAGAGTACTAAGAAATCGACGTTTCAGTAAAGGCATCGAGTATTGAGCCTGGAAATTTTAAAGTTCCTGCTATTCCATTAAAAGGCGTTTTCACTCTTTGAGAAAAAGGTGTCCAGGATTCGGGGTGCTGCAGATGGTAGCCTAATTTGAGTTAAACTTATAATAATAATAAGCAGGTAAACTTTTAAACATAACACGAATCCTCTGTACAGGTCGCCAGAGTGCGACGAGAGAAGTTTTACATAGCCAACTTACAGCTAGTCTTCCCAAGGTATTCTATTTGAACAGCGATTGTAGATGTTACGAAGACACAACGTCACACGTTCCGGGACCTCCAAGCGTTCGTTATGATTTGCTCAAAGTGCCTTTGATTCATTAGATTGTTATTGCATTATATTATCACATAGTACAAGCTTTGTCAACAAGATCACCATTACATTGATTACTTTAACAGAAGTTTAACTTTAACCTCGTTTGACAGGAGTATGCCACAACAGTGACTATTACCATTTGGGTGAGTATTCAATGCAGACAGGACAGGCGTCGAGAACCACTTACAGGCTGCAGAACAACACTTCCAGAACCAATTATGCGCAATAGAACGATTCCTATATCAATGATTTTCGAAATAGAGCTGATTTTCGAAATAGAGCGTCTGGACATAACGCCATAGTGGAAGCGCCAAACATTATTTACGCATATCTTACTTAATTGCATAATTTTCTGCCTAGTTAGAGAGCGGATCTGCTTGTTAGATATGCAGCCGAATCACAAGCAATAATAGTAAGATAATTTTTTTAGCTTGTACAAAATTTGTACAGTGGCAGCGATGGGACCCAGATTGCAGATCATCTTGAGAGTAATGATTCTTCAATGATTCAATGCTAAACTACTCGTTTGTAAACAAAGTGCACAGAAAGATGTCGGGGCATTCATGGAAGCAAACATTACGAAATTACCCATAAAAATGATCATTGCTCTTATATGTAATACGGTTATTAACATTACTCTTCGAGTTCTTGCTATCTAGTAATTTCTGAATAAATTTATCAAGTGCGAGAGGCCTTATTTAATTAGCACACGCACATATGCGTTTCAAGTTTTGTATGCGGGATCGCCGTTTGGTAGAGTTACATCACGTACATGGAACACGCGTCTATCGAAGTTCTAACGTAGACATAGCATTCTCATTGGTCCGAAAGCGGGTACGGATTTTGCCAAGGACTGACCTTAACTTGCAATAGCGTCTTATTCTCCAAAAAAAAAAAGCAGACCTTACTGTTTTGTGGTTTGCTTAGCAAAATCGCCTTTAAATGAAAACGAAAAGAGAGATTTCTTTCGCTTGCAATATCTGCCATATGAATGTGGATACAAACACGTTTTCGAAATACACCATTCCCACAGACCTAATTGATTAGGCCGAAGTCGGTGCAGAAGAACGCTGTATCGACCGAAAAACTATAATTTGACTTTTTTTGTTAAGAAACACGATTTTAAGTGAAAAATTGTTACTTACACAAAAGGTTCAACTAAATCCGTTTCTATTTCCATTAGTTCTTTCAAAGCAGGCACTAGAAAAAGCTTCTCTAATGGTTAGCACATACTTGATAAAATAATTCGGTACAAATAACAATATAGACTGTAGGGTCTAACCACTATCTGATGCCAAGCATTTCAAGTTACGGATCAAAGTAGGTCAACTAGAAGATGACTGGCGTCACCAGATCTGCTGGTTTTTATTAGCGTCGCTGTCGATTGTTTGCAGCTGTAGAAAACGCAACCATCTGCGCCTGCCATTTTAAGTACAGGCAAAAGACCTTTGCATGAACGCCGTTTGCAAACTTTCAAAATACCAGTGTTTCTGCTAAAATGAGAAGGACTACTGTGGACGTCGTGTGGCCTACGCAATAAGGCGAATAAATGGAACGCTCATTGATCCAACGACATTGAACATGGCTTGACATTGCAACTAAGTTACCTGTGATAAGCCTAGTGTTCAACAAACAACATTAAGGATCTAGTTTTCATCGGCGGCAGCACGATTTTCACACGCTGTAAACTCCCGATTTCCGCTTTCGGGCTCCGTGACGCGGTTGCGCGAGATACGTCTGACGTTAGACAACGATTGTAAAACACTACGGTAGGCCGTTTAAAATCAATCGGGGCACAATGAGCTCTAATGTCTTAGATTTTTTTTCCACATACGTAGTTCTTTTATTTTCAATCGAGGTACCTATCATTATGATCTAACGTCCTTTGTCATTTTGCTGACAACATTCGGTACGGGAGTTTACAAAGTCTTGAAGGGCAGTGAAACAATCTTAAGATCGAAATGATTTTGCTGCTTTAAAGTTAATAAGATTTTGAAATAATTTAGTAATGATAAGGGTGACGTTTCTAACTTGGGGGGTAACTCTCGCATGCTTCCTATAGGATGGTTCATGTAGTATGAAATGGGGTGCTGTCATGCAACAGGAATGGCTTATTATAGCTACTTAGTACGCCTCAGCCGTTATGAGCGAACCTTGTAGGTTCATGATGCTCTACTGGATCATAGTTGCATTAGGCTACCAAACAAAGACCCTTAGTCCTATCAGCTGTATATATGTTTTACTAAGTTGCATCCATTCAACGATGCTGTCAGTAACTATCGGTACATAAGTGACTGTTCAATGACTACTGTTATAACGTGAGGGAAAAGCGGCCGTATTCATACGTTTGCTTTTGATCCCCGCTCAATTTGTACACCATATAATTGTCCAGTTCTCTTTTTACCTCATTAACTTGCCCTAAATTAACAACTATAGTATTTTATATACGAAGACCTTGAGTGTTAACACCCGCGCACCTCGAGGATGGTAGGCTTCCACTACAGTTCTATACTTCTCGTTAGTTAAGTTCGCAAAACATAACCTCAAGTTCAAAACTGTTTTCTCGGAATCTTTTGAAGTAGCTGATTACGGCATTTCTAGAAGGAGAATCTTCACGACTGCGGCGAGCTGCCTCTGCCGCAGTAGTTCCAGGAGGGAACCCATATTTCTAAATCACGTGAATTTTCTGAGTCTTTACTGAGGGCCCGAGTAACCATATGTGAACGAACGGTCCCAGATTTCAAATCGTAGCAGCGGATCTCGAACACGGAAAGAATGCCTTGATATGTCCCACCGATATCTACTCTAACATAAGATTATTGTTTGTCATGTTTCATGCTGAAATAGTTGGTATATACAAGCAGCCACGCTTGATTTTATACAGGATACATTTTAGCTAGTGTGGCTGTTCTTTTTCATCAGCGAGCAACTTAACGCACAAACAGAGATGTCGTTTAAAAAAATAAAAATGCCAGTGCCTCAAACAAGTTCTTTCGGAGCGTCCGTGACTCCAATCCTGTCTTCAGTTATCTGAGTGCTGTGAGTGACGGATGATAGCTAACACTTCGGTGTTCGATACATGTTCCAGGGTAAGCAAGGCATATCAAGTACAAGGCAGGATCGTTGCACAAGGACACGGCAGATGCAGGAAGGTCATTTCAATGGTTTGTATCTATCAGGTGTACACAAGAACGCATATTAAGTTGAGAGGTTTCAAATACTCGTAGAGTAAAAAAGCTGATGCCATTCCACGAAGGCCCTGCACCTGACTAGATCTTGACATTAGCGCAGGTCACGGCAGAGTATTTAGCTTTCCAACTATTAAAGAATGACATTTGCTGCTTTCACACACACAAAAATTCGCATTGTACCAAGAAAGTATAATGCTGTGATAAACTCTGGAAGAAAATAATTTCTTATTAACTAATGTATCAATTTGGATTTTGAATAGCGTCTATAATTGTATATAATAACAATGCCAGAAGTACACGTATGAAAATTGTGTGCTATGATTTCATAACGACGCAAATGGATTAACGGTTTCCGCGACGTATATGCTCATCGAGCTTAGCCAGCGATCTATGAAGAAAATCTTCGAATCGAGATACATCTACCTCGCGCTGGCAGAACTCAGCCGTTTGATGCGATCCTAGCACAGTTTCACACCTGAAGCCCAAAATATCCCTTTTCAACTCATAACATTGCCGTTCTATCCAGCAGATACGCGGCATCGTCAAGCACAGTTTGCTAGCAGACCTATCATGCATATGTTAAACGGTGGATAGAAATGATCAGGACGATATGTGCAATTGTTAGATGTCGCCAAAAATGTTCCATTTACTATCCATAAAATAGAGCGGTTAGTACCGATACCGCTATTTTGGCTAGTAATAAATCCGTTCTTATTTTGTACTCTATACAACGAAATGTATCTGTATGCACCCTTGTAGTTGCGTACCTGTTATTTATTTACGACCAGCCAACATTGGAATACATTTGTCTTAGTAGCAGTCGCTCTAGATGCACACACTATTCGAAGTTAGCAATGTATTAACTAAGTGCTATGTTTTTTGCCTTAAAAATCGTTTTTACCTTTTTATTATTATATATTGACTGACCTTTTTTTTTTTGTATGACTTGTAGCTAGAGTATCATCCTTGTAACGGCTACTTCAAGCCATGCCCTACGCTGTGCTACATCGTAAAAATAGCCATAAACAAACTTGGAACTTAAAGTGCCTACGCATCGACGTAATGCTCATAAGACAGTTACGGGCAAACATAATTGTAACAGCAATAAAAGTATATATAAATAGATTCGACTAGAAAACATTGATCGCACTTAGCTTGACCGGGGTATTTGGTATTTTATATATATTCACCCTTGTGATATAGTGGAGGGCAATCAATTAGGAACAAACGCACGTTATTGGAATAATGAACTATTGCATACTCTAATGCTAAAAAATAACTGAATTGAAACAAATCTTTGACGAAATAGAGGATAAAGTTGAACAAACAAACATACTACCTTCAAAGGTGTTTTTTTTTTTTTTTTTTTATAGCCGCAGTGGCTTTCCAAAGCCTGCAGATTCGGGTTGTGTGCCACTCTGAAAAAAACAAATAACTTAATTTACTTATTGTTTTTTTAATTTGGCTTTTTTTTGGGGGGGTGGGGGGGGGTGGTCACATCCCAGTGCCGTCATAGTCGTACCAACATGTTTTTACTTGCCTTTAAATAATATCATAAATTGGAATACTTTAGAAGCAACACTTTCTTACTTCGTCGCCTATATTGTTTAAGAAATTGCAATATTTAGATTGATTAGATACTATTTCATTTGTGGGGTAAATGTGTTCAGAACAACAGAATCACTACTACCAGCCTGTTCGTCTTTGCACGCTTTCATTTCTCTTACTAGTATACAGATTAACTCAAGAAAAAAATGCAACAAGTAAGCAGATGGAATATAGAATCGCAGAGACAACTATGACACCTGAGTGATACGTTCTGGTACACCTCTTCGGTTAAGCCAATTTTTTTTTCAGTAAATATTGCATCTTCTTTTCCGCTTCTTGTCACCAAAAACGAATTGCCCGCTGGCAATTTTTTTTTTTATTCTTTTCCTGGTGTAAAAAGCTAACTTATAAAAAGTGTTTCTGCTATATATGTGACTGGAAAGCTTGGCTCTGGGAAGCGTAAAGATATTGAAACCTTGTTTAGAACGAAATGATTTAGAAGCTGGTAAACGTGAAGTAGCTTCTGTGTTGACCCTGTCCTTGTAATATAATGATAACATTATTCGCCATTTACGTGCATACTTTTGTGCATACAGATAACTACTAGCGTACCTACTATTTATTCTTTCTTTCATATGATCTTAAGCTCTGCTTTACCTGCGATCCTAATTTTTCTCATAGGTCTAAATAGGCTCTTGCCCCCTTTGGTATTAATCTATACATTCACGCGTATGGCACCTGTCTAGACTGCGTATAGCTATAGTAGTCTCTATAGCCAATCTCTAGTCGAAGTCCTAGGTAAATGGTTTTTTTTTTTGTTTCTACGCAATCGATCTGTACGTTACTTCTTTGTCCATTCGTTCGGCTTTGAGCTGTTGCAAGTATAATAAATTTCTGACCGGTATATCATGATATTTGCTTTCTGTCCGATATTATTATTAAAGTCCGCCCCTCCACGCGCCTCGTGCACTTGCTTCCCTTACGCACTCGAGCGGTATTGCCCATAAACAAGCAGCGTGTTTTGTCTTCAACCCCTCCGAAAAGTCCTTTCTTTTCCTTCTCTATATTAGCTCCTCGTGTCTCTGGCTTGGTCTTCGTCCCGTTAGGAAAAATGATCGCATCATTCAGTACTCCAGTAATTGAGAAAGAATAGTCTGTTCATGAATCGCAACAATACTTAAGGTCGCAGTATTCTTCTTTTCTTCCTGTTTTTTCTTGTCATCAAGCGTTAAGCAACGAAAAACCGCGTAACAATGGGCAAATCCTTTCTTAGTCCGTGTGCGTAGGTTAATGCGCCAGCAATGAAGATGAATGACCCGCGTCTACCCTTCACTTTTGAAGATCGCTCTTTCTTGCAGAGAAGTGACGCTCCTGATCCCTACGGTTCGTGGACGACCATTTCAATCGAGGAGATTCCTGACCAATGGAAGACAAACAAAAAAAGATGGCATACAAGTAGAAAACAATGGCTATCCGTTACATTCTCCAGCCAGCACGCAAAAAGCGAGCTTATTACAGCGGTACACTAAAGACGTACCTTTATAAACGAGTGGATAAAAAGGGCGGTGAAAAATTGTGTCATTTAGATAACAACAGATTGACAAGGTAACGTTTTTCTATCTGTGACTATTCAACTCAAAGCGGCGCAAAAACGAAAGTTGAAAAGTCCATGAGTCAAAAAATACGCATTGACAGAACTCTACATTTATCAATACCGTAAAATCTCAATTTCTTTTGTCGTAATCAATTCGCGCACATAAACTAGATATTGATTATTTTCCTTCCTTTAAAATATAACCAATTTTACTGAAGCAAAAATTGTATCCTCTGTTTTTATTTCCGCTAATGTATCAAAGTTTAGGTTGAAGCATTTAAGTAAATTGTATCTTTACACGACAGAACATATATATTTTCTGTCACCCTTCACGGCATTCTATCTTCAGGTCGGACGTGGAAGAACTCGTCCAACAAGGTTTCCAGTTTCTATTCACTGTCAAACGTGTGGCTATAAATTTCATTTGCCACTGGTGAAAAAACCTGATAATTCCTCGGAATAAGGTCTGGAGAATGAGGTGAGTACAAAAGAAATTCTGGGTTAGGCTTTTACCACAACTTTCACTGTGATATTTGCTTAGTTCATGGGATACTTAGCTCCTAATTTTATTGTTTCGGACCGCCAAATAATGAAACCGAGTAGGTATTAAAAACGTACTTTTTTCGCCCGTAATCTCCATACTTAAAACATGAACTCGATATAAAGTTTCGTTCACTGCGCAATAAATTGACAACGTACTTACAGACGAGAGGGCAGTTTCAAATGCTATATATAAAAAACAGTAAAAAGATAAGGGAGTGAACATTAAAGAAAGACAAAATCACCTATATTCCAATGTGATACTAGGTCGTCAAAAAATGCTAGACGGTTTTAAGTCACCTGTCTCAGGTAATATAGATCGGGTCGGTGTTTAAAAGCCATTTGAACGCTAAGATTTGACAGTAGTAGATGTGCTAAGATTGTCCCAAATGCCCTTGTGCAGACTAGAGATACAGAGTGCTTTATAAATGGGTAGAATCTCTGAAAACACTGAAGTTTTATTACAATAAAGACATAAATGCTGTCCAGGTCCATAAAAAAATGTTTGCCGTTTATGGTCAAAACGAAAAAAGAAACAGCGCTTCCGTATATAAAAATTTCCAATAAAAGGTAGTGGCCAATTAAATTTGATGCGATTCTTGCGAAGGTTGAGTCATGATATCGCCGACGAACTAAACGTCCACCATTAAACATTTCTAAACCGTTGGCAAAAAGCTAGCTTCAAGAAGAGCCTATTTGGGCCTCACATTCACTAACGCAAAGGAAATCACCCTATCTACCTACATTTCCATCTGCGAAGCTCTACCAAAACGCAATGAAGTCGACCATTTCTAAAGGTTCCTCAGCCATAATCAAAAGTGGATTAGATAGGACAATAATGTGCCCAGGACACAAAGAATTATTGTCGAGTATGATTTGCTGCCGCCTGACTACGACAGGTTCCAACTATCGGCAGCTGGGAAGATTACAACAAGCTACTGAAAACAATCGATCGTAGTAAACCGACAGTATCAAATCATGTAGGCCTTTAAGAGTTCAGCATACATAAAAGGAACTTGGGGTGGCAAATGATCATTGCGTCCGCCGTCTGGTTCGGATTTTGCACCATCAGGCCATCATCTGGTTCAATCTGTGCTGAATTTTTTTAATAGCGTTACTTCTGCTTCCAAAAATCTTGTGAAAAAAAGATTACCATTTTTACCAGAATTATACAGTTTTATCAAAGATCACACGAGTTCTACAATAATGAAGCTATAATTAAAATAGCGCATATACAGTTTAGTCACATAATTTTAAAATATAAAAAATAAATCTACTTAAATTTTGGGTTAAAATGGGTCAATACGTTTTCTTAAGGGCATAATTTGAATGGTTTAGCGAAAGGCAAATGCGTTCTAACAATGCTCCACACACGATGATTTCACCGTTGTAACTGGAAAAAAAATCGCGTTCACTTCTCAGAATTAAAAAGTTAAGATACATCATGCTTCAGATGATTTAATCGAAAGTATGGCCTGATTTTCTTAAAACTATGCGGCCTCAGTTGGCCTATCGCGAAAAAATGTCCTGTATAAAATGCTAATTGTTAGACATAGTGTTATATGAACAGCGCTGATTCACTTGTTGAAACTGAGAGAAATCAATATATAAATTTCGATGTCATTCTGATATAATTGAAGAACATTCGCGCCGGATAGGGGGACTCGATTTGCCGATCACATAATTATATTTAAAAATCCTTTTTAATAATAAATAACGTGCCGAAACCGGCCGCAAAAGTACCGTAAGCAGCATTTGGAAGTTTTCATTAGATAAGTTGACTAATTAATCCGGCTTCACTTACAATTTTCAAGTAATTTGACTAAAAGTAATTTTTATGAATTTTTTGAAACTTGATAAGAACAATAAAGTTTGGTGGAAGTATTTTGTTGAATCAGAACGCATTGCGCGCGTGCTATAAAAGTTGTCAGTGTTTGAATGGTATAAATAGTGAGTAATTATTAATACACATACGTGGTGTGTCTAAACTGAGAATATTTTTTACGCCTTACTCCTAGGCTTGTATCGAAACAAAAGCAGGTAATAGATTATTGGTAAGTGTAAGCTTATTATAATACGCTGCATACGCAAAATTCTAACAACGAAGAGTGTTCTCTGAAACATAAATGCCAAGTATAATTCAACTAGCAGGGCATTGGTAAGGTGTACCGTTGTACTCGTTGAGGTGCACCAGGATATCTAAAACGTAGTTTCTATAATATTGAGTACTTCTCCAGCTCAACCAGCTGTCATTTTAAAATCCTTATCACGTTTCCTTATACATGTAATACGCGCAACTTTGTTTCGTTTACTAGACATATTGGCGCTTTATTAATCCCTAATGGTAGGTTGTGTTTTGCTCTACAGCTGAGGATTTCGTCGTTTTGTGGCCTGACATCAAGGGTAAGTAGTAAGGGCAAGCTGTCAACGGCTTTTATAGGCTGGCTTCTCTAATCTACAGAACTGTTGTTGTTGTTGTTGAGGTGCTGTGATCATCTTCTAAAGGCCATTGATCAAGGCCACGTTTTCATTATAACTAAGATAAACGATCGCAAAAGCTTTTCTAATAACAGTTTTCATGGGGTCGCGTTTATTCCATGGGGACACTAGCTCGCATTGAGCTAGTTAAAAATGTAGTAGTTTGTATGTGCTACTTTATTTGACCGTTTAGCAATGCGAGATATCAGTCATAAGCACCTGCTCGTCGTCAGATCAAAGATGTTATCCTTTTGCTTTTAATAACATTGCCATCAGTCACCCTTACCACTTCTACAACCTGAGACATCTTTACGATGATCACACATGGCAGATTTTTGTTTTACCGAATTTGTGCATATGCCAAGCTTCTGTTCTTTTGATGAACAGATCAGTAGGCGTTAGTAATGGCCTATATATTCTATGGGGTTACAGTATTTCTGTGGCGGGTAAAGGCTTTGAGGCGCGTTATCAAAGTCTAAAATGATACAAAAACCAATTTCAAATATGTAAAAATTCGCTCAAGGGGATGCAAAACACGTCTTTGCTTTATCAACGCAAATTTGGCGGTAGTTTTTGAATCTCGATGTATTTTGTTCAATAACTATTCCACCTTAATCAAAAGCAACTCGACTATATAGTTACTTCTATTGGGCATAACTGTATTGTGGCCCGACTTCATGAGCGCTGGTCTTTTGTGTGCAAAACCTACTTACAGGTACAAATCGTTAAGATGCTGAGGCACACAGTCCGTACGTAAGATGCCTATGTGCACCTGCTAAGTGTTTAGGCAGCTCTGCTATGTTTAAATGGTTGCCGGGTAAAGCATTAGAGTCTCTTAAGAATAAAACGCGCTTTCTTTTCTATTTTCATCTTTGCAAGAGTGAATTTGCAGATTTGATAGGCACACGTCATATTGTGGGCAGTACACTACCACTCACCTAGAATAAACGCCAATTAAAGCTCTTAAATGAAAATTAGTCATCGATTTTTTTGTTCTTGGTACACCCGTTGAAGACTTTAATATGTACGGTGAGTATCATCAAGCGACAAAAAATTCAGCTTTTTAGGAAAATAAGGATGGCCTGGTCTCTGCGCCACAGATTTTACATTGTTATGAACATGAAACATGAAGCAAATAACGGATAACGCTTCATTTTTCAATTAGCACGTCAATTAATTTTGTCTTGTGTCGTCAAAAGCTCGTTACCTCTTTCCCTTCATTGTCGTCGACGCCCCCCTATCTCTCTCTCTCTCTCTCTCTCTCTCTCTCCATCTCTCTCCCTCTCTACCCCCTCTATACCCCCTCTATATATAGGCGGTAGGCAGTATAGGCGATAACTCAGCTTTACTAACAGTGAAGCAACGATAAAAATAACAGCGTATTTCGCCACGACTGACGATCGATGCGATACCCCAAATGACGGCTAACAGGATCATTATGGCAACTACATCTTTAAACACGAAACAATCCACACCGACATGACGACGCCTCGAAAAATCCAACTTAAGCAATTCATCTAGTGAGAACACGGGGCTATTTGTTTGTTGTTTAGACAATGTCGAGGCGACAATGTCATTTGTAGCGAGCTGGAAGTACGCAAACCTCTTACCAACAGACAAACCCGGTCAAGACAAAGATAACCTGTCATATTATACGTCGATCAAATGGGGTCGATAAGGTGGCGGAAAAGATCTTTGCCGATCGTAGATTAATCAAAAGACAATACCAAAAAAATGTAGACCGTCAGAGAAAAAGAGATCAGCCACAGGTGCTGCTGCAGAGGTCTTGGAGGTGGCACGGGGGGAGATGGAGACAACAAGTGTGTGCCTTAGAGAAGTTTAACATCAGAAATGCATTTGTAATAACGTTTGTCATTAAAGGTCATAACGAAAACCTTTTAAGAAAAGCAAGTCGAACCGTAATTATTGCGAGTTACTCACGTGACAGCATGTAGGTATCGCGTATCGTATGGCTTGTAGGGCTTGGTGTAGAATCCGTTATTTTGAAATGTAAAATACGATGACATCCTGCAACAGGGCTACCTAGAGTCGGCCGAACTTGTGGCCGTTCACTGATGATCTTGCAAGCTTAGTAACAGGTAGACACAGAAAAGCACTCTAATCCAATATCATTGATGCCTATGACACGGTCAATGTTTAGGTCAACGAGTACGGTCTCAAACTAGTTTCGGAAAAGAAGGACTCAGTAAGCCTTAATAGACAAAAAATATTGGTGATAGAACTATTGGGCTACATAGCCTTACGGTCCTACCAAAAGAAACTATTTGACATCAGGGTATAGTACTGGATAATAAGCTTAACGGTGCAGCGTATGTCGAATACGCTGTTAACAAAGCCATTAGTACGATTAACAAGCCAACTAAAGTCTTATCCAATACGAACGGATCCAAGCATGTACCTCGAAGAAGCCTGCGTCAGTGGTGGCCTCACTTACTACGTACGGAGCACTAATGTGAAGAAAAGTACTATGCAGAAAGAGAAAGCCGATCAAGTTCGAAAAGGTCCAGAGACAAATGGCAAGTAGAGCTCTTGAGATCGTCCCTTTCAGTGCAGTAGGTGCTATCGCCAAGCAGGTTGCTGGAATCTTGTGGTTTATGAAAAAAAAAAAGATTTTTTGAGCGAATTTTATAGAAAGAATTTGGAAAGCGAACGCTGCAGTTGAACAAAGAAAATATGGCGTGATTATCAGAAAACTGATAACGGATTCAAGTAAATGAGCGACTTAGAGAAGGCATAGATAACTAGCGTTCGCCTAGACACAGATGCCGTATTTTCAGTGATGTCAATGAGAGTGTCCGTGATTCTATGCGGCACACTTTTTCGGAGTCTGTAGCTTTTGTAAACAATAGAGGGAAGCTTGATTACCTACTGTAAACTAATATCACGTAGGTCCCCACGCTCTTAGACTGAGATAAAATTGGGTCCAGATGAGTTAAGTCGTAGATGATGTTCCCATGATAAAGAAGCCCGGGCACCTATCAAAGATATCGAGTATAGTAAGAGGAACCGTCTCGTCTTTCATCGATTTCCTCCTTCACTAGGAATGGGCATTAAGGCACAACCGGCTCCGGCCTTTCCACTGCTTCTATTTTCTGCTAACAAAGTTTATGTATACAAAGAAAGATGTTGAATTAACCTTGCGTAAATCTAAGACGACTCTAATCAGAATATCAAGAACTAATGCTCGACCGGAAGTCCAAAAGGTCTCATGGCGTTCCGCACAATCACCAGACACCACTAGTGTACACCATAATATTATTACACGAAAAATGTCTCGGGCTGGTTGGGAGAATATGGTGAAGTGAAGTTGCCACATGAAAAAAGCGTCAGCCGTAATTTATCTACCTTTGACGGCGTCGTTTTCACCGTTTAGAACACTATGTACCGATCATGTTGCTTCGTTTAGGTGTTATATTGAATTTGATATTATGGGCATTCCAATTCGCGTTCAAAGTTTGCATCCAGGGTGCATAGACTGGGGCATCATCAGCGCAATTCCCTTAAGGACATTGTAGCCTGCTGACACCGTCAATGTCCGCGTTGTGACACCCGTAAACGAACGGTGTGGTTGAACCGCTCGAGCAATAGAGCAGTCGGAAACACTTCCATCGAGAACTCGATGATTCTATTGTAATTCGTCCTTTCAGCAAAAGTAGGATCATTTTTTTCTGTTCTTTTCTTTGTCGGTCCGTATGACGAGGCATACATCTATAAGCACGATACCAGATTTCTTCGAGCACAATATTCGACCGACTAGCTCCTTTAAATTTGTTGCGGTCCAAGAACCGGAACAAATGGGAATGTGACCGTGCGTCACGTACACAATGAGCGTGTCGTTCCAATTTAGTAATCGTATAGTTGTACCTGCTAGTTACCTGAATGGAAAGTCTTTGTCGCCGCGGGGCAACGACGAGCTATCTAGGGCGTTGCTGTTGGAAATCATATACATTCGTAGAAAAGATCATTTTTATCGTTACGTCAATTTTTCCTGTTTGCAACAATGCGCAATTATTTGATCTTGTTTTTGCCCTTCGGTCAATTGACGTTCGCCCCACTCCATCGGATATAGTGGATGTGATAGATAAAATAAGAAATAATGAAGATAGTCCAATTCTGGTTTCTTCAGAATTTGGAATGAATGAGATAGGAGACTAAATAAACTACATGACAACGTAGGGATTCTACACAGTGAGCGGGTGATTTGGTGGATATTATTTAACGGACGGCCAAATCGCCCAAGCATGAACCTAGCAGATAGGTAGTTGTTTCCTGCCAGGAAGAAAACTTTTCTCGCAATTTATCATATATCGCTTTATGATCGTATCAAGATGAAAATGTAGTTGTACAAATATCATGCAAAGAAAATTGTATATATATATATATATATATATATATATTTTTTTTTTCTTTCGGAACTTTTTAAGTTTGAGGCCTTGTAAAAAGTTAGGGTTCAAGATAGGTTAGTGTTTGAGTATTAGAGGCAAATAAGGACGGGTATAGGCGGAGCATCGTGGAGTTGTCGCCAGTGGTAGGGCCATGGGGCCATCTATTGCTGTTGCTGTTATGGTCCAAAATACGGAATGACTGCACATAATGCAATCAGCAGAAGAGCATTAAACTCTTGCTATTCAGTGGAACAACAATAATGAACGTGGCCCTACTTCGGTCTTTCACGCGCAGGAATCACATTAGAGGCCTCCGCAGAAATCTGGATCTTATCGAAGGCTGGGGATTGCCTTTGTCAGCAACCCGAGCTAACTTTCTTCGATGAATAAAGCGGATTGAGTTTGATATCATTCTCAGATCCTCCTTAGGGCCTTGCCCACAAACTCACATATCTCGCAGCGTTTAAAAACTTCAAGGACGCGCACCTCTAGCAGGTTCGCCATGTGTGCGTAATTACGTTAACAAACAGAACAAACTGCGCACAGATTCTCATTAAATGCATCGTCTCCAGGTGGTCCATAGCTAAATGACACGATATGTATTAGCTTTTACTAAAATGTTTACTTTATAAGGACTGTAGATATGAACGCAACTGTTTCCCATACTTGGATTTAAGCATCAAAGGACCGCTTTTGCAGACACGTACGCAAGATGGCCAGCAAGCAGCAGTAGCCGCGTATATATTGATTATGGAAATTTTGTTTTGTATTTGATCATATGACAAGTAAACGTTTTCAAAATATCCACCTTTTCATGGCACCAGGATTGTGTCGCTGTCTGGTCCACAACTAAGCGTCAGTCGATCTCTGGCCTTGTGGGAATCCGATCGGTTTTCTGGCAACGTAATCAAACACATTTTAATACCTTGACGCAAAGATGAAGGGCCTGCAAACGTTTGTTTGCTCGGAAAACGTCGGATTGATCTTCAAAAAAGTTTTCCATCCTTCAAGACAACCTGAATTTTATTTTTTCTTTGCATTTTTTTGAAATAGCCAATTTACTTTAGCTTGGAAAGGCTCACAAGTTCCGGCTAGCTATAGGCGTTTTCTACGAATGGAGCGGCGTAACTGTCTGCGACAGAACGGATTCTCGATTGTTGCGTGTTGAAATATCATACATTGCATGATTTGGAAGCGAACGAATACAACTTTTTGTGATGCCTGTAACAGCGACAGCGTTACGAGCACGTCTATTTAGCATGTAAGGTACGCTATAGAGTGCAAAATGTATACCTTGGAGCAATGATAATAATTATCCGTAACTAGAAAACTACAAATATTTCTAAATAAGCTATCTTAATTTAGTTGCAAAAAAATATATATAACACCAATGAAACTTTGCAAGTCTATAAGGCTTCTAGTGGGGCATAAGTAAAAATTTGGCGTCATTTTTAATATTCACTTAACAATCGTTTCATGGCTGTGGATTTAAGTCCGCATCAAAGCAAGCTTGTTCGCGTTTCCAAGTATCCTTTTAAAAAGCTTACCTTGTACGATCCAAAGTTAAGTATCCTGTACTACTATTTTACGTCACACTTATTTAATGGTTAGCAGTATAATCCTTCGTAGATGGTTTCAGTTCAAATGAATCGAACGTCATTAGCCATCAGCATCACACAGCAGGCCGCGAAGTTTTTTTTTGAAAGCTTCAGGGTCTGTGTCGTTAAAATTTAAAGGGTTCGTATGCTTAACCCGCTTTTATGTTTAGGTTTTCTTTCTTCACTCAAAAAGTGAGACGCCTACCAACTGCTTCAGTACGCAATATGAATATCAATCCAATGGCATTGTATGCAAGGGGGACGCGTGCTTTCGAGGTCTCCCCATGTTAGACGGCATTATTGAATATCTGTATTGTATGCCATATTCAAACACGTTCCTAATTAGTTGAAAATAATATGCCCACTCTACGGTACGGAAGAGTTCACTCTATATAGTAGTACTATCGTTATAGAGGTGAAGTCTCTTACGTACGAATATTTAAGCGTTTGGACGAAACACACCGAGTGAACTATGTTGATCCTTTTAGAATTCTAGCACCAGCGCACCGCGGTTCTTACACCAACGCTACTAAACTATCTACACAAATGTATTACGCAAACCTGAAACATTTTCGTAAATCCCAACATTTGAAATTGCATCAATTGTATTTAACTTTCTTTGTTTGTTATTACTCTTCTCCTGATTTAAAGGCCGCATCATAATTTTGGACTCGTCCTGCAGATACTTGAGGGGCTATCGTCGATCTGCTGTTGTTTACCTTTCGATTTACAAGTTCCCATCGATTTCCAAGCCTAATTATAGATTACACGCTCAATATTGTATCATCCTGCTTGCTGCGCTCTTTGTTCCACCCGTTCGGTTCCGCCTGCAAATGCCTGTTTCTCTACAAGAACTTCATGCAGTTACGATACTGCAAAGTTTCCAAGTGTTATGGTCTCTCAACTTCTTTACGTTCATGCAACTCAAGTCGATATTAGTCACATTTAGAATAAACCTCGTAATGTCACGCTCAGCGAGACACCCTCCGTGAATTTAGTTCTTGCCAAACACGTATTTTACTTTGTTGTTGAAGCGCCATTAGGAGCACAGTATACCGAAGAAGTGACCTTTTGACTACCGTAACGATAAGGACTAGATTAGGTAAAACATGATGCAGCGAAGAAAGGATTCATGTCGAGCACCCAGTGCTTGCGCTTAGTTAGTTAGAGCCATCGATCTCACGGCCAACTCATCTCTATCTCCACATCTCATTAAGGACAGATTTATTTGCACTTATCAGCTATCTAACAACTATAGGCCTCTTTTTTAGTGAGTACGTAAATTTGCAAAAGATGACAAAGTACTACGTAAAACGGCTGCATATGAGCAGTAGGTTCTGACACACACTACAGAAAAATGTTCATTTCCTAACAATTTTTAACGCTAACCTCAATTCTGTCTCGCTATGGAGATCCCACCAGTGAATCAAAGAACAGCCATATTTCTCTTCATAGGTAAAGGCAATTCTCTATTTGAAGCTGTCGTACCCATTAAAAATTTCATCCTTCAGTTATGTTCCTGCTGTCTGTAACTTCTTACAATGGCCTAACGTGTAGCGCCGTCATTCCACGTAGGTCACAATCCAGCCAATGGCACAAATGGAAAAAAATCGTACAACATTATTGTTGTGGTATCAGCGACACTATGTAGCGCCACAAAATACGTTCCGTATCGGTGGTAAAATGGTACATCTGTTTCACACTGTGATACTTATCAAAACCAATACAACTGATAACGCACGTTAAGAGTAAAGATAATCTACAATATCAGCATGTCAATTTACATTGAGATCGCGTATATCTTTTAAAGAAAACAGACAATTTCCTAAAATTTCAAAGATCCTTTCCCAATTAGCAATAATTTGCTCGTTTTTAGCGCGTAAATATAAACATCGATTTTTGGCAAAATAGCTTGTTTCCTGTTTGACAAGTACGATTTTACTTTTTTTTTTTTTTTTTTTTTTTTATACTCAGGTAAAATGTGTTCGCGAGGTGGGCGGTGGATGAAGAGGAGTGAGTGAAGAAATTGATTAAAGTTCCTATTAATCTTGGTTTAAGTTTGAAAATAGTGCTCCCCTATTTTCTAAGCAAGCGAAATACATGTAGAATATTTAACAGCTTTAGACTTTTTTTTTTTTTCGTAAATCCAGACGTATTGTCGATAAGAGTATTTCGCCAAACAAAATACATACGGAAAAATTCAATACTGTTAAAGTTAGATAGCTTGTGAAGCACGCTACGTACACATACTCTTAGCCGCTTTGAAGCTTACGATATAGAAAGGAACAGGTAGCAGTGACAAAGATGAGCAAATTTCCATCCGGCCAGTACTGTTAGAGTTGATGTTATATTGTGCCTAAGTAAATCAGCTACATATCTAGTTGAGCGCCGTATCTTCAGCAAGAGTCGCGATCAAGAAGGCATTTTTTTACACCCTGTCCCTTGTAATCTCGGGGTAGTCGTTATGTCGTCCCTATGGATCCATTTTTGGTTACTTATTTTGAGAATAGGATGCCTAAACTATTCAGAGGCGCTAGAGGCCGACCACTGAAACGATGAACACCAGCCAGTTAAGATTAAATAGAAACAGCAGTTCATTGAAGATGTTTACAATGGCGTATAGCTTAGCCTAGCTAAGAGACGCAGCGATAACAATCGATTGCTTTACGAGATATAAACATATTATAGGTATATAATATATGAAGTGATTGGGAAGCACCTTGGTGTTTACCACAAAAAAAAAAAAAACAAATTTCGGCGGGTGTACTTCGCCGTTTGACCGCCATAACACAAATGGCTAACCGCGAATTGTTATTGTTTGTTAAGAATGAATTACACGCTGAAGCGTACGCATATTCAGAGCCTACCTAAAAATGCTTTTGGTGTTTTACGTACGCTATTTAGTTTATTAAACTTTATTTATCGAGCAAGTAGACATGTTACCCATTGCGCTATTACGCGAACATTCCGAGTCTATCTGGTATTTTCTTATATAATGCTTTGCTGCTCTTGTTACTTATTTCAGCAGACGGCGACCCAAGTGGGTTTAGCCGCACCCTGTTACGAAGCTACAAATAATCGTCATCAAATACGTAAGCTACAGTGCAGTATTCTTTCTCCGAACTGCATTGAGACATGTGCTATTATTCCAAAATAGAAAATCTCCAAATTGTGCTCGCGCCGTTGTTCTAAACAATTGTACAGATAACACATAGGAATATGTGCATGCTAATATGTATGAACATTTGCTAAATTTTGTAACACGTAAGCACGACCGAAAAACCTGTCCGAGAGATTCTGGTCCTTGTTTAATGTGTCGTAACACATTTTACATAGATAAGCTGCCCTGCCAGAACACGCATTACTGGGGATCTCTTTTACATTACTGCACTTAACTCACTGCTGCCATCGGCAAATCACAGAAAGCCTTGAGTACGACCTTTTTGATGCATCGCTTATATAGATAATGGCATGAACGCAACGTTGGCTATTGTGTACTAGCTTGGGAATTAGCATAACATTCCCGAACCTTTCGTAATCCTTCTCAATTAACCCAGAAGTTGGTTACTTTTATTCGGTTAAGGACACGTAGTGGTCTAGGTTTAAACCCGGTCATAGACAGAGCTCGTTTCGTGCTCGGAGCCAGCCATCTGATGGAACTATGCCTAACGTCCATACAGCAGGTGCTTTATTTAGCCTGTACGACTACATGAAAGTATGGTAGTTGTGGCATCCAGATAGTGGTCGTCACTAGGTCCTGGTCCACTACCTGGAGAATATTGAGTAGAACTAGCAAGTTTGACGGTTATGTATATCTGCACTCCTTGTTTCCGTTTGCAGTTTCGCAACTCCGTGCAAGTTTTGTTGCTGCGGCCAAACTTAGCGCTAACTGATAGCATATCCAGATACCGTGTATTGGCGACCTTAAAACTGTATCTCGGTTTTAGAATTTTGACTAGAATATATATGTATACGCTCACGACTTGAAAATTGTGTCTTTCGGTAGAATTTTCGCAGCCATCCAGAGAGCGCTGTGATGGTGGCCAGTTACATTCCGACTACCTATAAATGTCTTAAATCTTTAATGAAATACTAGTCTGAGCTCGATCTTTCGAAACGACAGCATCAACGGGTTCGGACTTTTTAGTAGGTGCTTTCCCGAGGACATCGAAAAACCATTTTGGTGAAAAGGTCGAAAGGAAGGAAAGCGTATTTCAGTATCACTCTAATATACGATTGTAGCTGCTGCTTACGAATTTTAGGCGTGTATACTATTGACAGTAATGCAAACGTTGACTCCTAAGTAGACATTTCACAGGTGTTATAGATAGGCATTTTGGACCTTCCTACGCCTATAAATTGACAGACTATTGGCGCAACTGAAATGATTAGACCTCTGTGCTGCTCACTTCACTGCGCGAGTAACTACTTAACGAATCTGCCTGCTATTTATTCTTTATCATGTGACATTTTCGGCCCCTCGACCTCAGTCGCCTAGTCCATAGAAGAAATTCCAAATGAAAATAACAGATTTATTATTTGTCGCCAAATAAAGAAATGGTATCCTTTTGATTCACTGTGTCATGTAGGTTTTTCATTTGTTAATTAACTTATTATTCCGAGTATTTCCTTGTACTACCTTCGCCCAGGTCACAACTTGGTATATCACAGCTACTGTGAAGTTCATTCTATCGTCGAATATGGTAAGTGAAGGCGATGACGTAGACGCAGACAGTAAACTGATGTATAGCTAGGCGTCCCGGCGTTTAGGTGCCGCAATTGCCAATCGAGCATTGAGAGAACGCGGTGATTTCAATTTATTCTCATAACATTATGCGTAGTACTCAATACGAATCAGAAATGGAATGCGTCATAAGAAGTAAAGCCTTTTATGCCGTAGATGGTGCTGATATATCTTTTACTGGACCGAAATTAATGTTCCCAGACACCGACCGAGCCCACACACGCTGATTTAGGTCTTTCAGTACGTTACTTTAGCATAAATCATTCTTACAGGTATTTGATTAACGTGTTCAACGGGAAGTAGGTCGAAAATACGAGAATATCTTCTAGGCTTTATCTACAAACAATCAGGCTGCCACAAAAAATAGGCATTTTAAACTAGATGCAAGGCGAGTCAAACACCACTGACCCGGCCAAACCCCAGCGTCGTACCCTAGAGCTGAGCCTACAATCTTCTACAGCCCTTAGCTAAGCCGATGGCAAAGAACCATTTTGTCGCGAGCTATTATGAGCTACTGGACACAAGATGCCAGAGCGACTCGGGGTGGAATTACTGCGTTTCGCGTGACCCACATCACAAACAGATTTCACGTTCATCATAAAATCAAAGTTCTAAATAGTGCCAGTTAGATCGAGATAAAATTATGTCCAATGTAAATGTTTAAAACACTGATAAGAAGTGTTTTCACATAGAAAGTATCTTCACAGTAATAAATACGTGAATGCTAGAGGAGTATACAATTGGAGGTTGTTGCCCAAAATCTCTTGGCTGTTTGGACAAGAGTGTGCCTAAATAAAATGCACAGAGAAGAACTAGAATGTTCGCAGAGTTCCTCGCTGCGGTAAAGCATATAACGTGGACTTTATAAATAAGATAATGTGCTAGAAGTGTTTCATATTAATGAACAATAATGGCCCCGAACTCTATGTGACAAGTAGATAGGAGTTCCCGCGAAGAAGATCTAAGCCACTAATATGGTGAGGAAAGTTGATTCCTTAACTTAAACAACTATGAAGGAGTCCGGCTTGAAAATCACGAAGAAAGCAAATTAGTACTGCCTACACAGAGTCTTCACTTTCTATTATTAAAAAAAGTTATTGAAAAAAAACATCACAATGTCATTGCTACACAGCATCAATGTTTCTAAGTTTGTCAACTGTTTCTATTTCTAAATAAAGCTATTTCTAAATACAACAAAAGAAAACGAACGCACCGTCCTCGTTCGTCGTTATTGATTAGGTTGTGTTATCTTAAGTACTATGTTAAAGTGAAATTAGTATATACGTGCTAATAGAGGTAGTATCTGAATTTGCGTAAGTCTTCTAAATAATACGTCTATATTTATTGACTTTATTGAATTTACTATTACCTTTATTACGTTTCGCTAGCCGGTTCGGGATTAAATGTAAAGCGGAACATCATGATGAAACGTATCGAACGAAATGTGTTGTGTGATTTTATTCAAATACAAATAGAAATATGCCTATGAAATGTCCCGCTCTGCCAACGCTGTCACGTTCAGCCTTAACTCCACCTGATTCTACTCGTAACCTTTCTCCAGAACGCATTCAACGGATGGATCTAATACATCCGTATTTTATCACTCAGCTAAATATCGGACAAAAGCACGATTCGTAGAAGTGCGCCTCGAGTACGAACGTTTCACGACCGAAACTTAGAGAATATAACACTTAGATACTCGTGGTCACGTCGAGCACCGGTAACGCGATCGGTAGCAGCGACCGTCTCCCTACACAGCAGAATTTCTAGTACGAAGCCGCTATTAAAACCTCGCCTAATCTGGCAGCCTCAAAGCTTTCAGCCAAACATGCTACATATATTGTGAAGCAAATTCATTAACGATAGGCTTGCCCGTCCACGTGATTTCACCTTGCTCAAGGACTTCGAGACGCCCCTCGCTTGTATTATGTTCGTAGTGTAACTGTGGTGGTTGACCTTGCCTTCTTGCGATGACTAGATAACCTCGGGCAACGAATCCATGATGAGTGGTCACGTAGCTCGTGGCGTGATGACGCGCAACGTGCAACAAATAGCTTATCTCATAATAACAAGTCAATGGAGTTCCGCAAAGGCTGATATTAACGCATAAGTGGTATATCTTAGCTAAATTTCAAAGTCGCAGAGTACAACATAATATACTAGTGACGCTATTCCCTCAACCAGTACATAATGGTAGGTCTATGTCAGTGGCACGTCCGCATGAGCAAAATGATGGCCGGCAATCTCTTTTGTTACGGAACGCTAAAAATATTATGAATATAGGCAAACTCTTTTCGCTTTACGCATGTTATTACCCGTCGGCACAACGGGTCCACGCTAATATCGGGATTCAATAAAGTATCATACAAATACAGCTGAGAACCGATCACAATGAAAGTTATCGATTGATGATCGATCATGTCAAACATTTCAACGTCCATAACATGAACATATCTATATGTACATATATAAACGTAAACGGCTTTCAGTATATTCATTTTCTACCTTTTTCTTCCCTATAAGTTTCATTGTGTAATGGATTGAATCTTTTTTTTTTGATTTTAGACTCTAATGATGACGATGATAGGGGAAAAAGACGTATCTTCGATGCCTGTTCTATTTCGCTCTCTGAACAAATGCCGAAGTAACATGGTTTATCCATCTTGTACAATGAGAATAGTGCACGGCCGGGACGAGGGGGGAGGGGGGTACGGAAGTTATCCAGGTCGCCGTGCAACAACTTAAGTAGCAGCTTCTTTTGCATCTATCATATTGCCAAACTTAACGTCGACGGATTGCAATCTTCGTTGGCAGGTACGGCAAATGAAATTCGCAATAGTACAGTTGGCAGTAAAAATCCGATTTAAAAATCTTAGATGAGCTGGAATAAATAAATTACTTCAAAAATACAGAAAGGATATTAGGAGTGACGGTGAATACACAATAAATTATTTTTTTCAAAATTCGGGTAAGCCATCACGTTTTTCAGTGTTTTGGTATCAAGTATATGGAAATGAATGTTACAAGTTGCGTTTAGACAAACGTTTAGACCGACAGCAAATGCGCGTGCGTGCTAGACGGAAAGGGTGGCATCGTAATTGTGCACGTAGATAACCGTTCGTAGAGGAGAATAAATGTTTCGTTTCATGTACGTTGAAGCCAAACAGCCTGATCGATTCCATGTAACAGAGAATCAGATTGGCTCCTTAATATCTATGGTGGGATATTCGTAGACTCGTATATTCTCCAGCAATTTTGCACATTTTCTAATGTCACTTTTGTCCTATTAAGTAGATATTGTGCAACGATTTATAATAGTCGAGTCTGACTTTTTTGTGCGGTAGTGCACCGGTCCTGCAGGGAGTCAGCAGACTGACGGGGGGGAGGGATATAATAGAAAAGGCGTACTCATCCTTTTTAGACAAAGGTCCGACGTAACCAATCCTGAAGTATCGCCCGTTTTAGCTGCTCGCTTTTCGAGAAAGTATTTGTGTAAAGTCCGTTAGAAGTAAGCGAAAGACCAACACTGGCAGATAGGTATTTTATAGATTTCTAGAAAAGACATAAAAAAAAACCCCCACAGTAGAGTCATTGTGGGTTAAGCAGGTAATTATTTGTTGGTAAGGTTTAAATTGAATAGGCCACCTATGCGTTAAGGCAGCTATCCTCTCTCCTAGCAGTGGCAATTGATCTTGAATAAAGAATAAAACCTCACGATGCACACATATAAAATTACTTCCGTAGTCCCCGAGGAAACCTTATTATGGGAAATTCGTCTAGCGGCAGTCGAACGAGAAAGAGTTCAAGTTGTGCTAATAACTTCTATGAGCTACCGAATTCTTTTTTGGCCAAGTTCTTTGGCATTGTCACGAAGCAAACTAATGTACGCTCGTGCATTCTGCGTACCCAGTAAGAAAATGCAAAAATGAGTAACTCTTCTTTTAGACGGTCCACGAAATACAACATCGCACAGACGCGGCACGAAAGGAATCCACGGCGCCACCTAACGTTCGTCGGAGCGAAACGCAGTAACTAATTGTACCTAATGTGTTTCTATTTCAAGCAATTGTTATCGGAAAACGTCTGAAACATGCCGTGCTAACGGTGGCAACACCTTTACGAGTATTACCATATGTAATCGAACTATAATACAAATAGTCTCCTCAAAGAAACATATTGATGCGTATGCCTTTTATTTCTATTATAAACACTCCTTGCCAGAATAAAATTCACAATCGACTGTGTAGATCCATCTTAATCTATGTGGTCAGTAATGTATACGGCTGAATCCTAAACCTGGTACAGGTTGAAACAGTTTCAAAACTAGGACGTTAAAGAAAAGGTTCGATTTACAAGAAAGCTCTAAAAGCTAAAACAAGTAAGTTGCAATCTTCCTTAACGATAGATTTTATAGTGGTCGTTGAAGGCTATTTCTTCCTTCTTTTGCGTTCTGTCGAGTGGTCATTGAATTCGAAATAACGCGCGTAATATTCAGCGGTTTAGTGTTGGCGGGAACTTTTCTAAGCTGCCGATAAGCCACCTTTAGGTTGTTTGTGTCACTATTTTCCGTTCAAGAGATAAACTTAGGTCTGAAGTAGTTCTGGAATCGTCTGTTCAGAAGATTACAACATTATAAACAAATAAGAAATAAAGGTGACACATAACTCCGATAACCATTTAGGGCAACATAACCAGACTTGACGTTCGTACGTTACGATTTGATCAATCTAATTCTATACAATTGTATATACAGTAGAAATTGACGGGTAATATCATCAGAAGCTGTTGGCTTTTTTCTGTTGTGGCGATGTAGGTAGTGCGTGTATAGAACTAGCTTACCTAGCGATATGTAAAATTACATATGCCATTTATAGGCAGCTAACATAAGATTCTCAATTAGCCAGGACCCATCTCCGGGTTCTGAGCTTCTCAGGTCTAAAACAAGCAGCTTCGCTCGCAACTGATATAATTGAAGCTCCCTTGCGTTTTGTCCTCAAATAAACGCTAGTTGAAATGAAACAACTAGCATTTTCTAACGCCGCAATTACTTAGGTCGTCAGGTCAAATGTACTAACTGCCAGACTTGAAACGTAACGCAGCAGCGACGGAAATAGTATTTGCTCACTTGTTCATTTAAAATTTTAAGTTTTAACAATGGACGTCAAGTGGTAGTTTAAGGTAACTGCCCTTCAGAAGCATCTGCAATGTAGCGTCTAATGTTAGACGAGGTTGGCATAATTTTTTTTCAGATTAAATACTTACGGATATATATATATATAGATAAAATCAAGAATATAAAAAGAGTAAGAATAATAGAGAGAGCGAGGGAAATCATAGCTGTTTGATTAATGTTAGGAGTCCCAATTTCGACGACATATAATATACTAGTTAGCCCAGATTTTCACAAAAGGTTGATAAATCTCACCGCATGATTTTGCCATGCCTTAAACAATCCAATGTGCGGTGCAGGCTTCGAAGCTGGTGCACGTCGGCATCGAAAGTAGTGACCCGGTTACGCGATCCTCAATGAATGCATTTTAATAAATTTTGGTTGTAGAAGATTGCCGTAATATTTTGTATTAATTACATAAGCTAATGAATGAAAAATATTAACGTAGCTATGTGGAGTACGTATTAAATACACAAACCGCTAAAAGCAGTCTTCACTGATATCCGCCGAATCAAGGGTCTCGAGTTAACTGCTGAGCTCATAATAAAAGCGTGCGCTTTATCTTCTCGTATTCGAAGTTTGCTTAGTTAATCAATTTGCAGGGTTCTGATTTGATTGTTACAATATCGGCGCTTATGAATTCCAAATAAATGTTACTGTGGGATTCTTACAACGATTATAATAACAGATAATTATAATATTAGGAAAGATTCGAGAAGAGCCTTTTTTTATGGGACCGTGTCTACTTGCGGCAACATACGTCTTTTTCTACAAACAAGGCTCTTGTCATCTACAGTTCATGGTCCGCGCACGCAGGTGGGCTGACGGCCGGACGGCTGAAACAGGCAAGAATCATATTAATTTTTCAAAAATCCAAGAAAAAACGAACGAACGACCCTGAGACATTTTCTTCCAGTCACCCCGATGGCGATTGTTATCATCAAGCCTCCGGCCGGCGTACTCCGGCATCCCTTTTTGCCAACTTACAGGACAACTTAAGCTCCGCGATGTCTTTTTGCTCGCGACTAACGAGTGAGCATCAAAGCCACACATCTTCCATGTGCTTGAGCAAGCAGGTGCTGGCAACCTGCCGGCAGCCGTAACCTAAAAAATCAAAAGCAATTTCGACCATACCGAGCTCACTACAACATAACACAAAGTACTGCAAAACAAACACTTTATCGCCTTAACACGACAGCATCGTATACTGTTGCCACCCCAGAATTGACCAGGGGTTCCATTTGCGATTTTCTCAAATGAGTATAAAAACCGATCAGGATAGAATGCAGGGGTATAATGTTTCTATAACTGCAACTCAGCACAAAATTAACCAGAAAGTTTATTCTTTCAGTAAGGGTGCTTTCCGATAAAAGCCTAACGGTATTATAATCACTGTTTTCTCTCTTTAAGCAAAGCTTACTAAGGCCTTATTACAAGATTTAAGAAAATAGGACAAGTTATAGCTCCCAGGAGTGGAAATTAATATATAAGCACTGTTACTTCTAATAAATAGGTTCACTTGCTGAAAATAATTACAGCATAGCAGTTTATGAGCAAGCCATACACTCTGAAATGTGAAGTTTTACAGTTTAATAATAGGTAAAAAAAAACTCATTGGATTAAGCGCCCGAGCCAAATAAGACAATAAGTCCTTTAAGAGCAGACGACTGTTCAGAGAATTTCTCGAAACAACCCTTCGGATGCTTTTGCTTTTGTTCGTGTATATGTGAATAAGGAAGTATCACCTTGTCCACAAGTTCTGCAATTGTAGCCTGGGATCCAACAAATAGAGAGATGAACGACATTCGAAGTGGTCATTAAGCATGTTTAAAAAGGTCTGTGGAATACACCTGGTAAACGTACTCACGCTTACAGGACCCTTTATATTTCCTTATAATTTTCGTAATAAACAGAAGGATACGTTTGCGCGTTTGAAAATTAGTTGGTATGTGACACGAGGGATCCTTGAACCTAAAAGATTTCGGACCAAACATGTTTATATACAGTGGAACTCGACGTGTTTTGTTGTACGTTACCACTTAATTGAAGAATTCCAGTTTTTAAAGAAAATAGGTAGACAAGAAAATGGTTTTGGCAGCTTCTGAACTTTGCCATGAGGTGACACAGTTCTTTGTTGGGCTGTTTTGTGTTGGGTGAACTACTAACATTTCACAGTATTTACTTGCATTCGTTATGGATGTGACCAAAATATGGAACAGAAAAATTGCATATCCGATATTGCGTTCTTCGCGATCGGGGACAACTGGGAATTGAAGAGGAATAGGTAGTATCTGGCAGCACTTTTGGAATCTGGCTGATCGGTGCTTCGGACTGTGAGGACCCGATCTAAGTCACACTGGACGCGATCCAGGTAGCCACACAAAGTGGATAAGGATAAACTGCAGGCTCCTTTTTAGATTGAAATTTTGCCCCAATCACGTAGCATCTTACCATAGAACGGTGTATCGGAGTTGAAGGAGGATGTTTTATTACCGGTTTCAACGTGAGAAAGGGCCAGATTTATAACAGCACTCCACGCGGGCCGCCAGCGGATACCTTTCATATATAAGGTCTTTACTCGCAGCGAAGACGTGCATGCAGATAGACTGAAGTTGTCAAAATGAGTAAAGAAACTGGCAAAAACATATTATGAAGAGACAAAGGACAACTCAAAGTGATTTTGTTGCATAATAGCGCTGTACTTCAAGCGGATTTCGTGATCTAGAACACCCTGAATCATTTCCAATAGAAAATTCTTATAGCTTAAATGGGACTTGGTCAGACTGGTCCTGCCAGATCCAAGTGGCATAACCTGAAAAGCAAGTGGCCTAAAGGAAGAGGCAGAACCAATACGATAGCGGATTTATGAATAACTTCCTTCTATGGGCGCTTTCTTCGTTCGCGAAAATTCGTCCAGGCACACTGGTGTACGGTGTGGAGTAAGACTTGGGAAAGTTACAGAAATAGCTTAGCAGAGAAAGTTAGCATTCCTCCAAAAGTTAGCATTCCTCCAAAAGTTAGCAGGATTAAGATAAGCCATAATACAGAACTAAGTTAGGACCGATATAATCGTATCTGTTTATGTACTTATTCCTGTGATGCTGAAACGATCACTGGAAAACAAATAGTCATCATTTTGCTGGAGTATTTGCATTATGTAGTTGTTACATTTATTAGGGGACTCACAAAAATAGAGACCGCACATCTGCAAAATGTGCCCTGAAGCACAGAGATCGTAAGTATTTTCCATGTTGGTTACATTAGGACCGTGGCAAGCGGTTAACAAAAGATACGGATTTTTAGGGAGATGCGTTCCGGTTGCGCTGCAAATCGGCATCATTTAGTTGACGTCGCGACAAGCCATTTTCAAAACAAAAGTAATCTTCTTATTCACTTTGGCGGGAACGTGGACCGATTTAATTGTAGATAGAGGATTTGCCCTTGATAGTGCATAACCTTTCGCTAAGCAAAAACTCGGGACAGATTTTTTTTCTTCGAAAAGACAACAAGCACGTCTTGTACAATATGTATCTTACGTAATGTTAATATTCGAAAATATAATTTTTTGTTTATGAGCCCTTGACTCCAAGAGCTAAACATGGTACCGCTTGAACAACAACGAACATCTCCTTAATCAAGCTGATATGAAAATGCTGGAGTTGTCCTGTAATTACATTCATTAAGGAAATAAGAATACTTTCAGTTTGCCTATTAGAACCTGCTTCGTTACAAGCATATGGTAACCTGAAACAGTTCAGATCTTTGGCAAGAGGTGGCTATGTACTGAGAAAAGCACTATTAAAACAAGTTCAGCCGTAGCTGCTAGTCGTGTGAAATAATCAAACAGATACTAAATTTATTATACTATTTACTTTCGTCGAGTTCGACTATGAATAGTGTCATCAGAAGTCTAGAGGAGGTGCAGCGTCTGATACGTGTTAGATTTCGTTAGGCGGCCATTAATCATTTTACTAAGCCGGGTTCATTGACGACATAAAAAATGCCCTATTTGAAAACGTTTAAATAAGGCATTTCTTATAATCTCAAAAGTTTACGGAGTAAAAACCTACTAAATTTGCATCGCTCTATAGCACCCTGAACTAATGCTAATTGAGACACTGTGTGTTCTTGTGCTACTAAGATCATAACATAAAAGTACATCGAATAAGAATAAATAATCAGGTATATTTTATGGAACGAGACACAAATAGATAGCCGTGAGTCAGTGTTTGATTCTTTTCTATCGAGAGCAAATAGATTGGAGCCCAATAGGAGAAACGAAGCGACGCTTTTAACAGAGCGTCGTGACTATTTTTCAGTCGAAATCGCCAAACCTCACCTAGAAATCTATTACGCCAGATTAGATAATGATCAATTTTCATGTTATTATAGTTAACCTCGTAGGTTGCAGTTTATAACGGTAATACTAGGACCGGTAGGGGGCCCGCGCATAACAAATGCTAGAATGGCGCTTCGTATTAATTACGTAATAAAGTTTTTCTTATTTGGCTAATGTTAACTGCACGTTTTCGGTAATTGTGCATTGTATAGTTTATATTATGATCATGATTATGCAGCGACATATTTTCAATATAGAAGATTTTCCGTAGCTAGCTTTACCTGTCTTCCTCCTATAATAGAATAAAATAAATCGTCATTCGAAGACGAACGGTTCCGTGTAATCCGAAATATTTAGTATTCATCAGCATGTACGTCTAGGCATGAGCATATTCATAACCGCTTTGAACTTCTCGCCTTGTGCTGGCCATAAATTATCTTTGATTTCCCTATATGCATACATTTGTGAAAGAAAAACAACCTCAACCATATAAAATGCATCAATGAGTTCAGACTGACGACCGATGGCAATGTATACGTTGTTTCTATGGCAACTCCATAACAAAGAGGTGCGCTAGGCCAAGCCAAGCCACCTCTGTATGATTTATTTCCCGTTTGCCCTTATAGAGCAGTAAATTCACTAATCCCTTCTTCAGCTAAACAGATTGCGGCACGTCTGAACGTAAGAAAAGGCATTTAGAACGAGTGCAGCTCGAGCGCCACTAAAAAGCCATAAATAACCGTCTAGGTGCTGTACACTACATAGAGACACATAATGACCACGTAAACGGCAACATAACATAAAGGACAACAAAGAATGAACAGTTTCATAGGCAATACGGTATTAAATTATTACGGCATTACTATACGGCGTATAAATTATAACGTCCAAATTAAGTGAAGATAACCGCAATGATGGCGCCACTAACGAGAAACGTCTCCGATTGATCAGACGTCCCCACTGTTGAATGGTCAAGAAGCGTTTATTTCGAGCTTGCTTTGATGGAAAAGCCATTTTCAGAATGCAATTTTATCTACTGCCCTAGGCGGCATAATGGTGCGTTCTACTCACGGCACCCCATGGGCGACGCAGCCCACAGATGGTTGGCAGTGCAAATTAATGCTACAGTCCAGTTTGTGTACCTAATTTAGCAATCGTGCGGAAGAACACAATGTGCCTGCGCTTGAGATGGAATCACTGTATCATAACTTTCTAAATTTCAGCGGCTAGCTATCTAGAGTGGGGAACTAGTCATGTTCATGGATTCACCAGCTTCGAGCCACCAATCCATAGATTCGTATGACAAATTACTTATCGTATCCAACCACTCCATTTGATAGGCGTCTGGTAAACTCGCTGTTCTTTCAAAAACGTTTTTCAGTCAAACCCTATTAATCGGTTCTTATCGGCACAGAAAGTATATCGAATTGAGAAAAACGTTAAAAAAACTTATCGCATTAATTGGCCATTAGTAAGTACATCTAGCCAAATTAACCGCATTGCGACGGCGAATGTCACGGATCACGATTGAGTATCGGACATGTGCTTTCGTGTTAGAAATGGCTTTTGCAAATGAAATCTTATAAAAGAAATACGCACGTATTGAATCTAAATTCATGGTTAACACGAGGGCTACCTTTGTGCTTCAACTCGTTTCAACAAGCCAGCGACAATTATGGGAAGCAAGTGTGCGAGGCCTCAATAAGCTAACAGAAAGCTTATGAAAATGGGCTAAATGTTAATATGCAACGCTTGGACTCAGCGAGGGGCGTTTGTTGAGATGAACCCGCACATCCAGCCCAGAGACCTGGGCTGGTCATAAGCAAAAGCTTCTGAAAAGACATCACATAAACTATAGATTCACTATCACGTTTACGACGCACTCACCCACAAAGGAATATCTCTTACCTGTGAATAAAGATACTATTGAGTAGGGAGTGTCCCATAACACTTGAGATGAAGCAGATGACCCTATAGCTGTAAATTAAACTAACTCTGCGCGGTTGCCCTTAACGGTGTCCGAGAGTAGTTAGATAGAATAGAGAAAATTGCGGCTCGTAAATCAACTGTGATTAACAACTGATTTTCACATGATCCTTGATGTTCCCATATATAATAACGAGTCAGAATATTTTCGAAACATTACAAAATTTCTGAGATTCGACATAAGTGTACTGTCGTTGTCTAACTTAAACGTTTATAATTACACCCTTCGATAGCGTTCTCGCGTTAAAAAGATGTCTCTCCCGACACAACAAGAAATAAATCTCAAACGAGATCATAGAACACAACGGACAAAGAATAAATGATTTTAAGGGTGTACACAAGTACGTGTGACAATATTCCAACGAAAGCGTACGTTCAATACCGCGGCAGAAACGTATAATAACGCATTGTCCGATTCGGTCCGGACTGGGATCTCTTCTATTCATTAATGGAAAACTGCTCGAAGCAATTACGCAGATATTGAGTTTTGGCCTGTTTTCAGCCATCCGTACGCTTTGTCCGCCCGTTTCAAAAGCCAACGAAAACAGCATGCGAAAGCGACGTAAGTGCTTAGTAGAATACTCAATAGATACCTATTCTAATGCTCTATTTTCACAGCTTGCTTAAGGATGGGCTCCTAAGATACTACACATTTTTTAGCAAAGAAAAAATGAAATTTAATTGTGTTAGATTCAACCAGCTTATGGTAGGAAATATCGAGTCGTCAAACGACAATTCAAACGCTACGGCCCTAAGAGACCGTCCTACTACTGTGGTCCTTTCTCAAACAAAAAAGCACTTAATAACAGTGACCTCTAGTAGCCTCTAGTTGCAACTAGTCTAGCTAGATAATAGCTTGGATTGAGTAGAAAGAAACGCACGTGTCCATCCATTTGTCTGCCTTGCTGAGATAAACAAGCACGCGCGCGCGCCCCGTAGCGCGCGTTGTGCCTGTTGCTTTAGACAATTAAGACAAAACAACACCCGAGGAGAAGATTACAAATCCTTACTATTTAGCAGTTACTGCTCACTTAATGGCGGCGGCAACGATCGGTCGAACATAGGTTAGCATCATATACACTTCACGGCAAACTTGGTGCATATTGGAACGATATATCACGCTCCCAACCACCGACAATTTTTTCGGGGCTTCAATTGGTAGATGAGACCAAATTACAAAGTGTGCTCTATAGGGTTCTTGCTAATATTAGATTGATAAATGAATCGCATTCATTAGAACAAACAATGGTAATTAAGGAAAAGGTATCAAATATTTTCGAAATTATTCAAAGACCATTAGCTAGCCTTTCACTTTAGAGGATTCAACATTTCCAAGATGGCGTGTGGATCCCAGTGCCATCAAGTTCGTCGCCTGTATGATTTAGCATTTAACGCGGCAACGAAACGTAATCCCGTTTTGCTAATAGCTGAAAAAAAAGAACCGTTAATATTGCTTTGCTTGCTATGTGACCAAAGACGAAGTACTATCACGTATATTTACACAGAACATCGACCAAACGTTTCGAGTCCCGGAGGCTTAATGGACAGATTACAATGAAAATCCTTGCTATTTCTACAAAGTTCGAACCTGAGATCTTGATGTTAATGTACCTTGAAGGTGATTTTTTTTAGCAAAGTTCTAACCGTCCGACGGTTGACTTGGGAACGAATCATTTCCGAAAATACAATTTATAAAACTAACGTTATTAAATGTCACCGGATTTTTTAGAATATTGGTAGGTGTACTTACGAAGTTTGAGCTACATGAATAAATAAGGTTGGCGATTGTTAAATAGATGTAACTTCACGAGTCTCTCCCTATGGCGACTTTCAAAGCCACGCTGATTATACAACTCTCGAGGCTGAAGGGGGTTCGAAGCGAATGGTAAGCTTGGATAGTAGTCTAGTTTAGTTAATAATTAACTGTCTATTGCAGTTGTCAACATAGCACGCAACTGTATTCTAGCCATAGGGGGTAGAACCTAGACAAATGTCGGATAGCTCGACACACGCATACATAGCGTCATTAAAAATGCGCACTTGAAAAAACTGTGGATAGCAACGCACCCGTTCAGAGACCTGAATAAGTAATCGTATTGCGCATAACCTTCAAGTATTTTACCGCTACACTTCAAACGAAGTACAGTAAGAACGGTGAACGCAGACAAAACAAGATGTTTACACTAATCGTACACGAGTAGTGTGACACAGAAAATGACGGCCCGACTGTTTATTTTGTTAGTTCTTCGCGTAGTAGAGGCGCGCTAACCAGTAGCACATTGGTTTCAGGAAGAGAGTAAACGAGCTCGTTGTACTTTATCGAATTAGCCAACCATGAAATATATGCTTGCGAGCTTTGATTCATATCGTGATCCATAAAAACCCGAACAGTCGCGCCGACTTGTAGCTAAGCTCGTATACGATCAGGGGGAATCGCCCGTTTTAAGGCAGAGTTCGGCGGAGTAACCTCATCCGGGAATGATCCCGCATACGAATCTAGAGTCAAAAAATGTACTGGCTAACGTATATGATATAGACACGTTCAATATATATATATATATATATATATATATATATATATAGATTGCTAATTTTAAAATTCCGTTCGGAACGTCAACTCGCAACCCATTATATGTATGTACTCGAACTAGGCTCTCACTGCAACGAAAATCATCTCAAAATTGGGCATAGGCCTTCGATCTAGTGGCATCTCACTCGGTCCGGCTGTCACATTTGTTTAAATAGTGTCAGTGACTTCGCAAACCCCACGCCAGTATCTAGGTTACGAAGTATACAAATTGAATTCGTGACTCATTTTGATTATCTTGTTTGTATCAGAGATCATAGAAAATGTCGGCCTTCCATAGACAGCATTTTAGCTCGCTCGACCGAAGGAAGAAACGCTTGTAAGGCGACTTCTTACATCTTCGGCATAATCGCGTATGAGAACTTATTCCTATCTCCTTTCACTAATGACCTTTTCATGATTGAATGAAACCAGTGTTGCGAACTTGATGGGCTATAGGAACTAAAGGGACACAAAAATTTCAAACATAAAACGTTGGGTATGATCTGAAATAACTAGAAACCGCTATGAGTGTTTGTATGTCCTAAAATGTCTTGAACGTAACTTCGTAGTACTGATTTTTATGTTTTCACCACGGGAATAATACATTCGTCCGCGTGAGCATTTATTCGTGAGGACCGTTCACTCACACATTATGGTCAGGTACCGAGGGCCACTTCACGATAAATTTTACATGAACATCATAAATCCAGCTCCCTCATACACTACGGACTCTGGAGGTGAAGCGACGTCATATAAGGATAATTTTTTTGAAGTCTTCTGCTTGACACCGTTTGCGATCTTGGACCTATTAATATAAAGTTCCTTCTTCAAAAAAGAACTTGTCTAGGCATACTGTATATAAAAAAAAAACCCGGAAACAACCTATTTTGTGGCCAACCCTCAAACGTAGTATTAAAGCAGCCACAGTTAGCTGTGGTGCCTATCCGAGTGTTCGTCGACTGGCCTTTTACTTATTTTACATACCCGAAGTGTGTATATATATATATATATATATATATATATATATATATATATATGGTGTAAATTATCAATACTTTGCTAGATTGTCCCAAAAGTTACCTTCCGACAAAGAGTTACTGCATTCTCCACACTACCGTGATTGGTTCCCAAATTTCTTCGGGAAAATAATCTTTCTAAATTATATCGAATCTGCCACTTTGTTCCGTGTTTGTATTAAGTCCATGTTTGTAAATACATAGCTTGCACCTATACACAGATTACGTAACGTAGATTATTAAACGTGATACAAAAATAGATCTTGTAGGATGAACTCGACCCGATTTCGAGCTGCATAGCGGAACTGCGATAGCCCCTATAGCCGTTCAGCCTAATCATGTTTCTATATACAACTAAATTTCGGCATACGCCAGTAATTTTGTATAACTGATACAAAATTCAGCTTCAGAGATGATGGTGTTTATCTGGATGGCAGAAAATTGTTTCTCGATGCGATTAATAGACAACATCCTTGCCGCGGTGCCGAACGCCCCTCGTTATTTCCGCTGTAGAAAAGTAATTGATTTTTTCGAGCCTACAAAATCGTATTTTTCATTTTCTGTTTGCCACTGGAAGAAGAAATCTAGTTTGTAATGATAATATTGAGTCGGACAAAGGCAACAGGGTTATCTCCAATACTAAATGAATCAGGAAGATAGAATTGCTTTTACTGGATAATTGCAATAAGAGAACGAAACTAGCTCAACAGGATTTCACACTTGAAAATGGATACTTTTAACGATTTGGTTCCGCCACTGAGCCGTCTCTTATTTTGAGTTAGGGTATAATACGATTCAAACTCATTCTTGTTGGAACATGTCGAATAAGACTGTTTAAATATGTTAGTAAGATAACGAGAACAGTGTGAACACAACGGGCTAACCGTCGCTGTCTGTCAAACCTGTGGCTGCGGTTGACATCTACGAACCAAATTAGTGGAACCTGTGGGTTGGACCAGTAGACTCTAATTATTTTGCCGACCTAACCCGTATAACCTATTGATCTTCAATTAATGAGTTACAATTTGCTTGTCTCTGCATGACAACGCGTTTTAAGTTACATTTAACTTTCTCACTTACTTTGGGTGTTTGTATTTCCCATCTGTAATAACAGAGTACAATCGCAAGTATCATTGAAATAATTTGGCATAAGTAAGGAAAAGTCCAGCGCAGTATATATTTAAGACTTTGGCCTACCTCGTGTGGTGCGTATAACTCATACCGCTTAGAAACCTTCTGTGGTTTGATAGACTATATAAAACATCGTAGCATAAAAACCGTGTACACAATAACTTTTGTTTCCGATAAATTAAATCCATGGGGGTGGTGTAAAGGTCGCAATTTTACTTCACAGTATGTCAGAAATTACGCATTTTGTTCCTAATATATCTGCACCCTCCACCTGTGATAGTAAAGGCAACTTCTCAGGTTCGCATTATGGCGACCGACCCACAAAAATGGAAACATTAAAACTTATTCAAGCAGACAGCTGTAGCAGCCTTATCAGATTGAGAACTGGTGTCTACATTTAAGTTCGATGTCCAACGATAAGCAGTTCAAGCACCTCTTATTTTGTGGACACTAACTATAACGGTACCGAAACGCAGCATTTTTTTCTATATTTTCGATAAAAGTACCTCTGCGTTAGCGCTCAATGGCTGAAGGGCTCATCCAGCTTGGATAAGACGACCCCAATTATCGAGCAGTCATCGTAAACGTGAAAATCTATTATTAAGAGAATCTAGCACGATCAAATGAGAATCACAACTGCGATATCTCAGAAGTAGTGCAACTAAAAGGTAGTGAACTCATTGTCTCTGTATTGTTGTACTCTATATTGTATTGGAATTGGTGTACTGGCGGCCTATATACTGGGCATAAGCTGGAAGCCAAGGGCCTGCACCCGGAAACAAGAACAAGGTAGTGGTAGCGAAAACAAACTCAGAAAGTTATCTTTTTTAATTTCTGCAATTCTGTTTGTTTTGTCCTGATTGTGAATAGTCCTACAAAGATATATACCAGCAAGGCTGCCCCCAAAAATAGCCCTACACAAGTCTTACCTTTGCCCATAAATTCGGGTCCTAAAGCAATACTCTTCAACCACCAGAACCACTAGAACATTGGAGCATAACCGTGGCGATTTTCGTGCATTCTGTAATTACTAAGAAAGATGACTATGAGTCCATGAATCTAGATATGGAGAGGCTCGATGCCTTACGGTCGACGACCTGTGATCGAAGCCTTTGGAGTGTGTGTTTTTTCCTCTAGGCCGCTATGCCCCGCCGAAAGTAATAACGAACTCTACGGGAATAGACTGAAATATCGTCCGGCTCAGCAGGGGCTTAAAGCCCTGCGAACCAAAAAGGAAAACTGAGAAGTTACGAGAACTTGAGCAAAGCCACATATAGGGAGATAATCTTACACGAGACTACGCTTTACTGTTACGGTCTTACTGCAATTCGTAAAGGATAACGTTAATACATAGGACAAATGGGTCCTATCCAACAGAAGATAACGAGAATGTTCAAATTGTCAGAAACCTGTTTTGTCAGATTTATCGGTCAAATGCCGAATTTCAACAGCATGAAATTAACCCAATATTCATAATGTCTGATAGAAACAATCTTGTAGTTTTTAATCATGTACGTTCTTCGGCTACAAGCACCTTTAACAATCTTGGAAAAGGCCCAAGTAAACGTCGCGAGACTTTTGAGGGTATGCCAGCTTTCGTGTACAAATCATTGGAGTACCCTATATGTGTGCCACCTTCGTTGACACTTTGGCTTCAGTTAGAAACCAGTGAATTTCGAAGTCTTTTCACTGCTACAGCCCAAAGACTGTGCATCCGGGGCACGAAGCAAACCCTTTGTATGATTAACTTTCGTGCCATGTAAAGTAACGGAAAGCGTCTTCAATGAAGCCACCTACAAATAAGCAAGGCCTCATGTACAAAAAGCAACCTGCATATAGGCTCAAACATTCCGACCACCATGATTTACCACCTTCTATTTCAAACGACTAGGCAACATTTACCAATCGCTCAGCGTCATTAAATGCCATGTAAATTGATTCTAAATCCGCATCTGAAGTGGTCATCTATAAGAAACAATTAGATATTAGCCTATTCAAATTGATTATCAGGATTTCTGTTTCAGAGTTTATAACAATCTGTCCTAGTGGGGAGAAGCAAGTATCGATTGTCCGCACGCGACAGGATTAGGACCACTGGCCTATATGTACTTAATTTTCGGTATGAGAACTATGGTGTCTCCAAAATGTACCGCCCTGTTGTCACTGGAAGAAGCGACGAAAAAATGCTCTAACCTTAAATTTAAAATTCGTAAGTATTATAGAAAAAATGCTATTTACACCGAAAATCGTGACTCTACAGTAATTCACCAAATGCGTTACTTGAGAGTGAGCACCGGCAACAATTCCAAAGTATTAGTAAAATAGCGAAACAACCACGTATCAGATATTGTAATTCGCGTTTTTTACGTCCATTTACGGTTAGTAAACCGAATCTCTACATGCGATCAGTCGAGTGTTACGTGCTGCCAGTTGTCACGTATGCATCTTCTATGTAAAACATAGAATTACTAAGTATTAAAAGCTCTCTGTGGAAATTACGTGTTGCTTTTAGATGTAGGATTTATTGCGATTGTCTGGTTTATACCGGTGTCGTAGAAATCCTAGTTGAAAAAAAAATGCTAAGTAGGTCTAGGAGAAACCTAGATCTGACCGAAGTGTCCTTCATTGTTATTTCTATGCTCACCGCAAGCGCGTTGGACATAAAGCCAAAGGAAACAGCGATTAAAATTTCTATGAAGAGCGTATTTGGCCGGTGTAATCTTCGCGCAGTCCGCGCCGCCATCATCTTCATATTATTTTTTTCCCTGCTTTTGTTGATGCTCTAAACAAATAGTGTTTGTCTTGTATTATATTAAACCATTCATATCTTTGTTGCGTGTTGAAAGGCCCATGATTACACACGTTAATGCAACATAGACGCCGAAAGCGTGTACACAATCTGTCTGCTAATTTGAATCGCGATTAGATTACTCGATAAATACCCTATTTGTACGAATTACAGGACATTTCTGCGTGACTGCGGACTACACCCTATATGTATATGTAGAAACATTCGACACGTTACTTAGAAAGACGTAACAACGAATGTAAGCCATTGATAGCAACAATAAAATATGGTATTAAGGATACGTTTGTTTGATTATAGCTAATTCATATCGAAGACTTGAAGCGTCATCTTATTGAAAGAGGATCTACTAAATTACGTGACGTCACCTGTCATGCAATTTGTTAAATGGTTTTCAGTGTATCTTTTCCATTTACGTGTCGACTGTCATACGCTATTGTTGCACCCCCCTATAAAGCAGTCGGGTAAAGAGGTATATATGTCCTGTCCTCATTTATATGGATGCGTCTCCAGTTAACTTTAAAGCAGCCAGAAAAAGACAGGAGTCAGTAAATGAGCGCATTGGCTTAATTACTTTTCCTATAAAGTTGTAGTTCGGGAACAGGTTCTTGTGAGTGGTAGACACAAGGTCTGTGGAGTATGCCATAGAGATGGCTTCGTCTTTTGGCAATCGTTCTTCATATCGACTATGCAGTGAATGTTAGTAAACTTCAATTGTCTCTATAATTTTCACACACGATGTTTATATTGCTACTGAAGTAGACTGGCCGTAAATGCGATAAAAATTTTCTGTTGCTGACGCTAGTATTTGTACGTGTTTTTCTTTGTAGATTCCAAGCTTCGATTTAAAAGAAAAAGCATGACATTTGTAAATACCTTGTTAGTTTAGATAATAGCCAATTATTTTGTTTCATTTGAGTGACGTTCTACCGTCGTCTACGAGGCTGACAAACTACGTCCAGGAGCTGATAAAATGGATCGAAAATGGATTGTAATGGAGAAAAATATTTGCTGTCATGTTAAAAGATATTGGATACGAATCTAATCGAGGTTTGAGGTCAACAACTAGGAGAAACGTCTCTTTTGTTGGCCGACCGAAATTAGTTTTGACAGAGCTACACTATGCGTTACAACTATTCTCTTTGTCCAAACGACCCTCGAGCCTTACGTCGTCCGGAGACGTTTCAAGTGTGCTAGTCGACGACTTATTTTAAAAATTTATTTTCCGATAAAGAATGATTTTTCCTCTGACGTCTAGCAATAAGACATGTCTCTTGTCAGACCCGTTATCTTATATAACAGCACGTAATTTTGTTGTACGGTAAAATTATCGATATATATATATATATATATATATATATATATACACACAAAGCACTGCACTATAAGGACCTTGTTATGCCTCGCTTCTACGACAGTATCTGAATAAAAACAAATATAATCAGTGAAATTACGTGTTACTTGTGCTAGAAGTATCATTCCCGACGGTCGTGTTCATTCAGTAGAGCCATCATTTACCGCAATTACGGCATTAATGCGACACCAAAACCACATACTAGTCATTTTCAAAGTCTTCCTTCCTTAACCCGTAAATAATTTTTAACAGTAGCCGTGTGTCAAGCCATTGGCAGGTATAAACTCATCAAACTATTACTTAAATATGCCCAATAAAAGAAACTCGAGCGGAATTACATGCTGACCTGAAGACAGGCCAAATGTCCCAAAAATACAAGACCTCGAAATTGTAAAAAAAGTCTAGAAAGGCACAAAAAGCCTAACCGTTGGGACTAGATGATTTAATCCAGAATTTTTGTGTTTTTTTTTCAAAAAACCTCAGAAATTTAGGTACATCTTTGCGAGCCATTCTGATCCACCGTTAAGCCCCTTAAGTAAAAACAATCTGTTGAGAATCCTAAAGAGTTTTCATGATGTGACAGTGGGTAACTTGCTTGCTGATTTTGGTACACGTTGTTGTCTAGGTTTGAGCCGGGCTATAGACACACTTTGTTGTTTCGTTATGTCCGGGAGCCAGCCAGCCAGCCAGCCAGCCATCTCTCGGTCTGATGGAATTATGCCTAACGGCAATGCCGGACGTATGACTCGAAACATGGAGGTTATGTTAGTGAGATTTTTCAAAGGCCGCTTGAAAACTGATTATAACGTAAAACGTGGACTTCAAGCAAAAGGGGATTTTTTAAAATCTAAGTCAGAATTAGTAGGGCACAAAAGATGAGATAATGGTTCATTTTTTTCTAAATTACGAAAACAATGCATTATTCTATCTGATAATGTGCTTACTCCTTTGTCCTATGAGGAACAGACCCTTTATTTGTATTGAAATAGCCTATACCCGTTACGCCAAACAGTACTCCAAATTTTCTCTAAATTTATGCGACGTCTACGTATGTATGAATATGTAAACAATTCTAAGAATTATACCTTCGTATGTTACATTATACAAAGTTTCCATTATCTCAACGATGGCATAATGTCTTACATTGTCCGTAAAAAGTTGCCCACTTTCACTTAGCCGTGGAAAAAGTGGCCGTTTATAATCCTTAGCGGCCTTTCAGGGTGCCTAAACTGGCAGCGGTAATTCGTATATTGCACAGAAAGAGGAAGGCCTCTGGTTAATGTTTGCTCTTTGTTGAATTTAGTGTGGGAAAAGAGTGATATTACAGCTGGACAGAAGTCAGGTAGTGAACTTTTAGAGATTTATAGTTACTTTTATGCGAAGATATATGCAAGTGACGGTTCTCAGTAATACGAACTTCTTACTTAACATTAATAATGTCAAAACCTCCTTTTTTATTCATAGGGACATTAAAAAGTTTAGCTTGTATACTATCGTTTATATAATTTAAGCAGTTTATTTTAATATAGTTACTAAAGTAAATGCCCGTACCGAAAAGGCTCTCCGATAGAGCTTCGATCAATACGGACTTTTCTCCAGGCATACAACGAATGATCGCGGAGACGCGAAAAGAGATTCCCTGTCAAGCTTGTAAACCTCGCCCTAACGGTCTAATAGATAACTACTGTTTACACCTAAATACGCAGTACGTTTCCTCTACTGAAATGCAGTAGAAAGGCCCGTTAATCCGGCTTATAACAGGCTAGAAAAAAATGTATGGGCAGTAATTTAGCTTTATTCCATCAAATGGGAGTCCGCAAATTTGTACTCTATATTTGTTTTGAAACTCAGTCTCATTTCAATGTGAAAAGTACGCCGGGCGTACAAACGAACGACGACATTGCAGTTCTTGGCAGCTTGTTTTTCGTTGTCAAAGGAGTAATGGTTTTGCTAGGAATATGTGAATAGATTCAACGTTTTTTTCTAGCTCAATAACGAAATATAACAATGGCGGACATCCGTTAGATAATCGAAACCTTGGCGCTGTATTCAAAAAGTCTACTTGTGCCCTAATTTGACGAATCATTTGACAATCCTACTGCGCATATATGTAGGATAAAATAATTCAGCTTTACAGTCTGAAGGAGACTGGCCATGACGCTTGTGGATGAGGAAATACGCCTTCTCAAGACATTTCCTCTATGTCCACAATATAACTAGTTTAAAAGAACGAAAGCTTTACATTCGTATGACTTAAATAATATCTGTGCACTTGTTATATTTTCTGTTTTATAGGACGCATCTGGTACATGTCACTGCATTGAGCGAGCTACCTACCTGTCCACTCTACTCCCCATGACCCAATTGCCGATAGCCGATTACAATTTTACCCATAGACCATATAAGCCATTATGTATTCTCAAATTAAGTTTTTTATTTGTGCGTGACATGTCGGTCATAATACCTGTCATTGTCGTTGTCCTAAGCCTGATTTAGACGCTCAGACTTTTCAAATGCCCGCGTACCAACTACAATAACATTTGACGTGCGTTGTACCTGTGCAGCTATTTCACAAATTGATCTTCAAACAGACGTAAGCTTGCATACAGAAGCGCATCTATGGCTGCGGACGACAACAAATCTTACATGCAGAACGAGAAAAGTAAACAGGGTATCCAACGTAAGGCGTGAGATAAACTAGATTTCGTCAGTTGCGGCCCGGTGCAAATGAGTCTTCAAAGCAAATCACGATCTAGAGCCCGATAGAGCGTCGAACAAAGAAAAAGAACTATCATTCGTAGAAAATTAACAAGGGTAAATGATGCTGGTACATTATCGGCGTAAGTAAGATTCGCATTCTTGTGACGGTGAAATTTTTAAAACGCGTTTTCGAAAAAGTAGAAAAAAATGAATCAGTTTTTCAGGCTCAGCAAGCATATGCACGACTATCGATCGTTGCATTATTAAGGGCATAAAATTAGATTTGGGGCATAGGCACCAAAGAGCGTTCGTGTAAATTAATAGCAACTTCTAAAAGTAACCATAACCAGCATGGTTATCGCCATCGCATTGTCGTTACCATCATAGTTACGATGCTTTCATAGGTATAATCGGAATATTCGAACGTATGAGAAAAAGTAAATTTCTCTGTTTTTACTTAAGTTATTGGTTTAGATGGCTCAAGGGACCAATTTGATTGCAGGGGAACATTCGAAAAAGCCATATAGGTAGACGAACGCGCGCGGTAGATCAATAGCACTGCGTTATCTCAATTTGTAAGCGAGGTTTGAAATGCTAGTCCTTAATTGAGTTTTTATATGATATTTCAATGTAGTTTATTGAAATTAAAATTCACTGGCGAAGATGTGATTTAAAGTTTCTCATATCGTCGTTCCTTTTGGCCTACAGCTGGCCCTGGCCACACCACGCGGTCGTGTCCCAAGGTCCGTTCTATAATATCATAAAATGTGTGTAATATATATAGATTTTAATTTAGCAGAGGCACCAAACAAGTGCCGACATCGGTCACAAGACGACACCCATTCGTCACTCGTATATGCTGTTAGCTTACATGTCCCTTTATACGCTCTTTTTTTCCATCACTGAATAATCCAAACAAATTCATTAGCGTGGTGTATATATTCGGATTATCTTAAGCCGTGAGGTAGGTGGGTGGTACGCTGCCGATGTATTTGAGCTTCAATGATATATAGGAAAAAATTATGTCTAAGAAAAATAACTTTTTGAGCTGACGTCCTCGTGTAATAAGACTAGTTAGTTAATTCTATTATGTAATAGCTGCTGTTGGTTCGATATTTGCCTATGTTCGCATGAATGTACAGAAACCAATAGTACATGTCGGAGTTTTTTCGTGCCATATGACAGTTCCACAACATTATATATGTACACTATAAGAACGACCGTCGATCGGGGGCAACCTCAAAATGACAATAATAAGAATCAGTTTACATAAATCTTTTGTTATTACGAACTTAACGTGTTCAAGATTATATTTAAATATAACGTTAATAAGACAAGCTTCCTTGGCTTTCTTTGTAGCGCTTGTTCACGCCATTCAACTTTGGAAAGCTTTGTCGCATACGTGAGGCTTCATCCTTGAAATGAAGGCACACATATTTTCCTCAAAATTGTTTACCACCCGTGGATTATGGCAGATCAAGAACCTTCGGGCTACCCTCCAATAGTTTATATCCCAAAAATCTCATTGTTTGATACGGCATGAGAGCCAGATGGATTATCGTGTTTCCTTGATAGAACTATGAACTTTATTTACCACAAGAAGATGATCTCAGGGTTTGTACGTCGGGTCAAGTCGTTGAGAAAGGTTTTCAATATGGTTTACTCCGCCACGTAACTAATGACGTAATTGCGTTATTAAAGGATCCATCCTGTGAGCAGCAGATCTCTAAGTGGTGTAACATCAAATGACACCATAGATCATATGATATAGCTCTTTCTACTCGACTTGCTTTCAATGAGGTACTTATGAGGCAAGATGTATTATGACAGTCCACTGACGGTAGACAAGCTTAACGAAAAGCTTCCGTCCTGCCATTTTACAGGTAAAGCCTGATAAGTGCAAAAAAGTAACCAAAACCTGGCTGACGCAAATAAATGTCTGAAGCTTATGTAAAATAAATGTTTATGCGAAGACATACTTTGTTTTTATTGGGCTCATTATCTAATTTGTTCCCAATCAGTGGCCGTTCTCCTATATATAAAATAATCCCATGGATATTTCTATATATCAACAAAGGGAATCCACGATACAGATTGGGCTGAAGAAAAGAAAATTTATTAAAACGTGTCGTTGCTGATGATCTGGGAGTGAGATATTTGGGGCTGTTTTGATATGTCATTATCTGTGAAGTGTAGGCTCATCTACGTAGACTGTAATTTTCTTCTGCTATTTGTGTTCTTTTGCACCTTTTAGACCTTTTTGCCCGTTCCTTTACTCACTGCCAGTTCAAATTTAGGGATCATCAATTGCGCGAAAGTACAATTTTCGTAGCTAATACACATCACTTTGAAGACGTTGCTGCGGTAATCATGAACGTGCGGCCATCACTGGTTTAAAGCGTTGGCATATGATTATTATCCATGTCATAGGTCTGTAGGAAAATCCTAGATAGATTTAGAAAAACCCATTTTGGATAGACCTAGTACAGACAAGTGATTGACGCTTTAGTGAAGAAGTTACTTATTCACGTAGCAAAAATGGCCGAAAATATTAACAAAAAAAAAAAAAGATTCCACAAGTGCGAAGATGTAAATGTCTAATAAGTGACGACGTCTACAAGCTAAAAAAAAGACGGTTCGGGCTTGGCTTCCGCATACCACTTCGTAGCAACGGCACAACGAAAAACTGTGACTGATTAACGTAGTTTCGATGCAAGAATGACTACTGGATATGGGTTAGTTGATATAAGAAGTCAAAGCGATCGGAAAAGGCCTCTTTTAATCTATACATTCAGTTCGGGAACCCATATTCGAAAGTTTCCTCCTTTTGAAATGGAGCTGAACAGGTTACGAAAATTACAATTCGAAATAAAGAAAGGTTTCAAGTGGACGATATATACCCCTTTTATTGATACGGCAGCATCAAGGGCCTGGCTCAATAATTTTGCAGCAAATACACAAGTTTCGAAGGACAGAATTGAGCACCAATAGAAGGAACTTTTCAAGTCTCAGATTTTTCGGCATCACCTCTTACATTGTGCTTACGGTACTTATTCCTATTTGTGGACTTACTCTTGAATTCCGTGTATGCGTTTGTCTGCGTATCTGACATCAACATGTCTGGTGCTACAAAGCTTAAGCGCCGATTTCTTGTGGATGGATATCTATTATGTAACAGTTGAGGCTCTACACAGTTATATCTGAAACCTGAAACACCGGTTATTCTATCTCATTTTGATTACTCTAGGATAGCTCCAGAAATCTCCTACGTTATCCAATAACAAACTTGCTCATATGATATCATGGCTCTTTTCCCAGAAACCGTACTCATAAATGTCACTCTGAATACGATTAAGTATAGCAAGCACTTTATCATGTTTCATATTTTGAAGTTACCCCATTGTACCTAAACAGCCACTTTGGGCTGATTCCTATTCCTATCGCCGTATTCTTGTCTCTCTTAGATCAAATCTTGATTTCGCAAAGAGCGGTCGTGGTTGATATAAGCTCCCAAAAACGGGCGGATTTTAATTGTTAAAGCCTTTTATTTTGAGTGTCTTATGAAGAAAATAGCGACATGTAGATTCAATCGAGATAAAGAGTGCAAAGATTTGCGATTTGCTGGAAAAGACAAATTTGAATTTGTGCTTTTCGGCCCGTTTGATAATTTCTTAAGTCGTGGTTACTGCAATAACAAGTCCATTGGGAGTTTAAACGAGGTGCTAGCCATAACGCTTGGTACGGTAGGACAAATCTACAAGTCACCATCCTATCCTATGTAGAATTGCACAGAGAAATTAGAGCAGTCAAAAGCATCGTTTCTAGATAGTCAGTTTCTGTCTTGTACGGCTTAAAGCTTTTTTAAATTGCGCATACGCGGTCTGTTAAGCCAAACACGTGACAAGTCAGGTCAGTGGGAATAGTTTCGAAAGCGGCGAACGTTCAGGATCTTGGCGCGAACGTCGCCGTTTGGACGACACTACAGCCTATAACGCTAATTGAGACCTATTGGACGAATCAGCGCTTGGAAAGCGTGTTTATCTCAATTTTGCGATTACCGGATAAAGGGAAGATATAGCTGAGAGACCTAAACCCTGCTGGCCATAAAACGAACATGAAGGTCTCTAGAGATGAGATAGAGAGAGGCAAAACATCATTTGGTACGTTCGATTCTCCGAGATGTGGATAGAAATTCAGTAAAAGGAAGGCGACTGACTCTGAACTTCTGGAGTTGATGTCAGATATAGCCAAATTAGCTGAGAAACCCAGTTTTTATTCACAAAATTTAAGGACAAAGACAACTTCTACCTACACAAGAATCTACACAGCAAGGTAAGGAAAATTGCATATAAAATAAGGAAGATAAGAAAAAAACTACAAGTTTGTCACCAGGAGACGTTAAAAAAACTGGTAGAGCGATGTATATGCTCGAGGATAAAAGAGATTCCTAAGTGTTCCAATTTTATTTGATGCCATCAAAAGGAGAACAGAAAACCTGATCTGGACGGACACGGCCGCACAGCGGATCAAAAGGAGACTAAGCGAGACTCATTGGAAGACCTACAGTACGGTCTTTATATATGGTACATACCTGAGGAGCGATAATTACAGTCAACCTGGGTTAGTCACTCGCCCAAATGTACACTTAAAAACTCAATACCGTACTTAATATATTCGAGTACAAGAAACAACGGGCTTTTCAGGAAGATTGTATAGAATGCGACTCATGGAATGCACCTGCAGTTGGCGACCGCAAACCACAACACTAAGAAGGTATCTAACACAGCCTCGAATTACATAATAATAAGGAATGCCTATGGAAACATTCTCTGCAGATGTTTTAAAAAAAGCTTCAACGAAATATGGACACGAGGTTGCATTCTACGTTGCAACACGAGGTTAAGATTCTACGGAACGGCGACATTGGTACTAACATAAAAGAAGTGTGCGCGGGAGCATTTCAAGCTTTTGTAAAGGTGGTTGAGGGAGAAGAGGTTGTATCGACATGAGTCGACGTCGCCTGCGATAAGCGCTTATTAGCTAAAAATCTTTTAGAGAGAACCTTCGCGGAAACGGCCTCTAAGGCCATCAAGAGCACTCGGGCAAAAAGAGATTGTTTCTTTTTTAATGAAGCAATGAATGGAACTAGTGGAGGCTGTTCGGCTAAGGTGCGATCTACGGACCCTGCAGCGGCAAGTAGAATTGTAGTATAAAGCAAATTGTGCATGAGATGGACCTTTCACAAGGTGACGGAATGGGTCGCCGTGCCGCGTTACCTGCAATGTCAAAAGGCGGGAGCTCGAAGCTTTTGAGTGCTTTAACTAGACTGTTACGACGAAAAGATGCTGCTGGCGCGGGTTATCAGGACATGTCCTAAGAAATGCAAGGGTGAACCTTCCTGTTATTACTGTGATGAAACAGGCCATCCTGCGACTTCTACAATGTGCTCGAATTACAGAGAGAAGATTGCAGAGGAAATTTTCAGGCGAATACGGGTAAATAAAATGGGTAAATTACTTGCTAGTAAGGTCCTGACACCAATAAACAACACAGATTAGCCGGCTGCAGTGCCTGTTCCTTAAAAGCAGGCCGTTGAAGGCAATAACTTCAAGACAGCGATGAACATCAAAGACAAAGAGGACAGCGGAAACCATACAATAGCTTTTTTCCCTTATGTGAAAATCGGAAAAGGCTCTGGAGTAAGTAAGCAGAAGCAGAACCTTTCACGGCTTGCTCGAGAGGCTTGCACGAAAAAAGAGATTACCATATTGCTTATTAGTGTGACTAACACTGGTCTACAAAACGGCGAGCTAATGGTGGCGAAACAATGGCAAGTCATAAAGTCCCGATGGCTGAGGATTTGATCAGATGGAAGGGAAAAAAGTGGTAAGTTTCCTTAGTACAAATAGAGAACCTAGCTCGCATTTACTATTACTATTGAAGTCCTAATAGGGCTATAGAAGGCCTAAATAGGATTTCAGATGGCGTGTCGGAATTGATGATCGAAGTGGGAGATGCTTTGGTGGTTATTGCTGGGGACTTTAATATAGCATCAAAGACATAGAGTGCTTGTAGAGGCGTCGAGCTGAACAGGGGAAGTCGACGGCTCTTAGAGCGAATAGCCACGCAAAACCCGATGATACTAAGTACGAGCGATACGTCCACTTTTCAGGGCCACTAGGGTTTACTCTTCGTAGATTTCACGATACGCGAGGTGGAGCAGGTCGTCTTGCTTAAGAGTGTCTACAAAGGAGCAAGTACTAAGCTGTCATAATGCTATAAGGTTTTCTTTGTATATCCCAGGCGAACAGGAGTCCTAGCAACAGAATATCGCTGGCGTACTTTGGAAAAGAATGCGCAGCGGAGGTCGTAAAGCGTAAAACGCAGGAATACGGAGACCCACAAGGTGTATAAGATCTACAACCTAGTAGAAAACTTTCTAGTAGAAGTTTGCGCAGCTAAAGGGTTTTGTAGGGTAAGCCAACATGGAAACTAAGCTACCGATGAAACGAAGGAATCATTCAGAATTGAAAAACATGTTGCCGAGCTAGAAAAAACTTAAATGAGACAGGGCCTGCAACAACCTGAGCCTGCTCCACGCAGTTAGTGAATATTACAATTACAAAAACGCGACGCTTAAGACAAGAAACGGGGATACCAAAAACAACTGCTAAAGAAGCTTTCTACAAGAAGACTCATAGGATTGCTCTTATAAGTCCGTAAAAAAGAAAGTGGGCAGCAAAAAAAATATATTTTGCCAGAAGAAGAGGAAATGAAAGTGCTAAGATCTTTGTCTTCATCTCTCCAGCCTTTTGATCGAGGTGAGAGCTCTGAAGAAGAGATCCGACCTGTTACTAGAGCAGAGCTATTGAAGGTAAAAAAAACATAATTAAACGAGTAAAGCACCGGCCCGAGCGGACTCTCGGCCGTACCTACAAAGACTATTTAAGGGTTTTCCTAACATATTTGCTATGGTTCCCACGCAGGTTTTCAGCTGAGGCCGTTTGCCACTTGAGTAGAAAGAAATTAACTCATGCTTATAATTAACGGTAAGAGTTTTTACAGATCTATATGACCGCTAGGGACGCTGGCAAAATGAGTCGAGGCGATGTTATCATCGCCTCGACTCATTTTCATTTGATTCGCAAAGGCTTAGAAACTTTGCCAAAGAAAATGGTCTTTTGCCTGCGAGTCTGTATGGTTTCCGTTGCTGACAGTGATCAATAAGGTCCTCAGGAAGGCTAAGATAATAAGGGAAAGTTCGATTAAAACAAGAAACCTTAATGTTACGATCCTCTTAAAGGTTAAATATGTTTTTAATTACCTGCCATTGTGGACAGTACTTATATGTTTGAAGGAAGGAAAAGTTCCGCAGTTATTAGTCTTTCTGGTCCCATAGCACCTGTGGAACAGATCGGTAGTCAATGAAGAAACCATATTTCTTATAACAGCAAGGGTTCCACAAAGGTCTATCTTGGGTTTCCTCCCCTAGATTCTAGCATATGATGAAGTGGTAAGGTAAAGCAATCTTTTTTCAAACGTGGGAATTACTACCTGTGCAAATGACCTCGTTGACACGGTTCAGGCTTAAGCAGTAGAGGAACTGTAATGAAGAGCAAACCAGACTGCAAGAAAGATGTTGATACCCATGAAAGAATACGAATTGTCTTTTGTTTCTGCAAGGTCGGAATTTAAACTACGTGCTGACAGGGAAAAAGGCCAGCCTTTTACACTCAGTTTTTAAGAGGAGAAATAACCTAATAAAAAGAAAAGTGCGCCATATCAAGCAAACCACTACAGAGGCGGCTAGAGCCTCCTTAAAAATTCCTACCGCAGCATCTATAGTGCTTATAATTTTTCGTTAAACATCTATGACTTATAGGAAAAAAAGAGGAAACTCTTCATGGCAATAGCAGAATTGATCGCGCTTTTCGGGCCACCCGTCTGGATGTTACCGAAACCTATAGAGGTCACGATCAAAAAGCTACTCAGAAGTGCCCAGTGAATCCTTACGCTTAGGATTATCCAAGGCACCACAAGGTCGGCGCGGATGTGACCTCGGTTCTAGCAGGCTCCACCTTAAGATTTTCAAGTTAAAGAAAATGTATGTTGTGCCACAATTCAACGGATGATACGGAAGGTAAAGTCTTAAAAATGCGGCAAAAATAGTGGGAGGCAATACCCAATTTAGCTTCGAGAGTGCCGATAAAGGATATTATCCTTAACATATAGACTTGGACTGCATGCCCCCGTGGAGCGTGCATTTACTGCCTCTCATAGATCCTTACGGGTAACGGAGCTTTCCGACGCTTTCTTTGCGAAGTTCGTAAAGTCCTATGGGAAATCTGCATTCTTCTCCATTGCTGGCATGAAGCGCTAGCAACCTATACCCACATTGAAGAAGGACACATGATAAGAGAACTGATATTGTTTCTAGGAAACGGCATAATAGATTTGTATCCTTCATCATTCGGTCACGACAGTGTTAAGGAGCAAGTGAAACTCTAGCAAAGGTGGTCTTGAAGGAAGAAGAGCGGGTCCTTAAGGTACGGCTGAGTAATGTGGCATGCGATGTTTAGTCAAATTCAGAGGACGCACGCGGGGTGGCTCATACCTGTGCGAAGGCAATTAGCTTGTCTGGGAAGGTAGGAAACGCGACCAGAGTGGCCCGGCCTAATGATCTTAGGGGCTAGCCACTCCCCAACACCAGCTTGTAGCAATGCTACATGAAGGTCTGGCCTGAACCTTGAGAGAGGATTACTGTGTAGTAGTTTCGACTGAAATAAGTCCAGCGGCGGGGCTGAGTCTCACACTCAGCCCTCATGAGGTAGCTATTAACTGGCGTTGTTTTGTCACGATAGCCGTAAGAGTAAGGCCTCGTAGATGCCATCCACGTGGCTAGTGCAAGTAGGAGTTTAATCACTACCGGGTGCAACGCGCCTGCTTTAGTTTTAAGGCATATAACATGAAACCTTTGTTCCTTGTCCCTTACAAGCCTTCGACTATCTACGAGCAATTACATTCCTGGTCTTCTTTGTGGTGGAATCATAGCTTTCTACCAGATATCGACCTATGCGTATATTGAATCAAATCTGTGAACGCATGCCATGCCTTATGTTATAGTTTTTCATAGTTGCACATCCTCTGACGAAAAAACAACTTTGAAAAATTAACATAAAAATAAGGTCGGGTTAGAATCAGTCCCCAAAACCGAAGACAGACCCATTCCGGTTTTGCTGGGAGCCAGCCGACCGTCTGATAGAATACCTAAAGGCGATGCCGGAGGTAAAATTCGAAACATAGGTAGTTAAAGTCAATTAACGGCCACCTTTAGTATATACACCACGATATGTATCCGCATCCGCTCATTAACACGCTTAGCCAAATATTGTAGTATAAAGCAGCTAAACAATCTAGTCTTTTGCTCGAAGTCAGATAGACTTCGGGCAAAAGTCATGAAAGCGGTAAGTATTTAAAACGGAGAAAATTAGCAATATTAGCGAAATTAAAAACTCAGATGTAAAACCTCGAAATCAATTGATAAAGAAATACTTAAATAAAATATCATAGAGGATAATAAGTTAATAATCCTTTCGATTATTATAATTTGGTGAGCTAATTGCGGTATACATAAAGTGAAGGTCAATGTAAACTATTATTATATAATAATGGTTGAATGATGCACATTTTTGTAGAGTGCAACTATTAGTACGTTGACACACATGTGTTAGCTGTAGCTGGTGCTGTTTTTCCAGCACTTTATATAATAAAACCCAAAGTTTAAAACGGAAAAAAACATTGAGAGTGTTTCATAAGTAGACTGTCAGATGTATTCAACATCACTATGGGTTCATTCAAAATGTACTCGTTATAATTGCATATACTTTCGCGCTGTGATGATTACGTTTAATTATGTTTTTCTTCCATGTTACTTTAATAGGGCCTTGATATCGTCGGCGTTCTCGCGCAGAGAGCTAAAACAAACTATGAGTGCAAGGCGTCTCTTCTCATGACAAAACCGCTGGCTCTGTCCTTGTTTGCTTGCCTGACGGACCATGCAGCCTTTACGGTTGCAAATTCGTCATTAAGCTTAGTATGAACATGCTTGAAGCTCGATACCAAAAATAGCTTTCGTTTCATTGTTTCTATTCTTTTTTTTACGTTTACACTGATTCTAGATTACGCAAGGCACGTAGTAATTACGTACATAAACTGCGTGCACAGCAAAGCTCACATTGTCTAGTAAGACAGATACGTATTTAATCACGTTTTGTACTACTAGCTTTGAACAACACAATGACAAAGCCTGCATTTCTGTGCAAGAATAAATGAAAGGCAGCTTTTCTTCGGAGCAGCCAACATGATCCAACATGGCACATTTGCGGCTTGGAGAAATCCCAGCATCTAATTTCCCATAGTAGACATCTGACGTTTCTTCGAAAGGCATCCCCGGTTTCTTTAGGCTCCTACAAAATTTCCAAAAGCTATCACTTTACGAAATATACAGAATCGAATTAGATTATATGTATACAACGTACAAAACGGAAAAATGCACGTAAAACTTAGTGCCGATGACTTTATTTATATGGTAAAATACAGTATCCTAGAGTGTAACCAGAAAATCAGGCGCGTAGTGAATCTCTGTTTGAGAAACTTCTTTGAAACAAAAATTGTCTTGACTCTGGAACATGCAGTAAACATATACTATATTTGTTAAAAATGAGAACGTTAATTATGATTCAAGTAACACTGCTGCTGATGATTCAGCCTTTCCATTTGTCCGGAGATTTCAAACTGCCGAACTCCTTCGCAAACTTCTGAAGCACAAACTCTTGCTCCTTCTTCAGGGACATATTCGGATCACCATCCTACCCAACTCGGTAATGCAATTTACCTCTTATAAGCTGCGCTGTAGAGTATTGATTGTCACAGCGACGGACGACCAATAAACCGCTTCTTAATTTTCTAGCACCGATTCGCATGATCGCTTACCTAATCTTCTAGTTCGAGAAGATTACCGTGTAGAGTATTTCTAAGTAGCTCAGTCAGTTAATCCCGACCGTGAATTTAAGGACTATTTACGGTGTTTGTTTCTTTGCTCTCAGTTTAGAAGCTCTTTCCACCTTGCTCAAGACCAAAATAAGGCACAGGCACACAATCGTTCTGAAGAGTAATGCTTGCTTTATACTCTAATACAGCCGTAGGTTTAGAATAAAACTAGCCCAAGGCTTAAGTTGTTCGCCTGCCAGTATTTCCAGCTGGACGCAATCTTTCAGAAACCAATTGGCAAGCAAGAGCTTTACTTCCGAGCAGCAAAGATAATAGTTTTTGTGGCTGACTGTAATATTTACTGCAGCACTTGTCCGTATTTGTTATTTTTGGCGTAAATAAAAGTTTGTAGAAACAGAATAGTATGATGAGGACATTTTACTATTTTTTTTTATTCATTATTATTTTTTTCCATGTATGTAAGCACATTGCTGTATATAATCTTTTGCACCTGCTATGACAACTTGTCAATGCATGAAAACTCGTGTACACCATTTGTAAATAGTACATCTGATTGTGAAATAGTATTATGGCCTTAATATTAAATTGAGACCCTCATAGTGAAACTTCTGTGACCGAATCCTATAATAACAAAGGTTGTACATGCATACAGTAGAGTCAGTGAAGGCACGGTCAGGTTGCTTGACCTGAATGTAATACCGACGTATGGCGCCTTACAATATTATACAAGTAATGAATGCACGTTGTTTATGTTTACCATTAATATATTGCCTTAAAGTATCACAGTTAATTATCGTGTACCTCTTTATAAGAATAGATGATTTATTCTTCCTGTTTTATGTGAATGTAGCGGACAGGCCGCACTTTTCGCGTGATGCCATACGATCATGTTGAAGGAAAGCAATAGAAGGAGGTCATACATGTCTTTACGGAGGACCAAAAAGGTTCGAATACGTATCAACGAACTATGCATGCATACGAAACTAGATTTCTTTCATTAATTCTTATACACAACGTATTTGTTCTCTTTACATTAAAGACGCGCAATTGGCTAAAAGAAGAAAGTGTCAGCTGTACAACTTTGAAGGTAAACATAAGTAAAACCTGAATCCGTTATTCACAGAACTGTCATCATAAACTAATCAACCCCGAATTTTTTTTTTTGGGGGGGGGGGGGGCAGTTAACTGTTTCTGAAAAAAAGACAGCCAATCTTTTTGTCCCCGCTTTTCAACAACGAATGCATACGAGAGCTAAAGCAACTTATTATCGTTAGTCAACCAATCACCCAGCCGGCCGGGATGTGCTGCCGAAAATTTAAAGTTCGCCTATTTCCTTCTTGCAATTGTATTGGATACAGAAATTTCCTGACAAGGCATATCGTTGGTGCACTCAGCGAAGCATACAACAATGAAAAACCTATCGATTTTAGCGTACACCAGGTCATTTTATACCGAAACTATCGGGTGTTACAACTGGCACCCACCAAGTTCTGCCTTCGTCCGCTCTCGTCAGAGGCATTAGCATTCACCTGTGTTGGATAGAGACTTGACCGATGAAAGATATCATTTATGCGGAAACTGTTTGCGATGACGTATTCGACGTTTTTTACATTAATAAAGGAGGTAAAGGACGTAGATATGCTTACCTTCTCAAAACAAGGTACTCAAATAGTGCCTGGTTGAACTAAACTACAAAAGCTCCGCCCCTATTTGCATTGACCTTCTGTATGAAAATTAAATAGTTTCCTTGATTGTGGCTTACTCTTTTGGCCCCGCAAGTGCGGATGGTGACCTTGTTAGCAAGGAAAATTGTCTTTGCTAGAAGTCAATAAAATAAACACACTTTATTCAATGGTGTTCACTATATTTGGAAAATTCTGACCGAATTTTAGGGCTTAAGCATTGCAGCTATTCAAGTGGTAACAGCCGATGGTAATTAGGTTCGTTTACATGGCGACGTTGAAGTTGAAGCGTACCGAAAGGAAAGAAGATTACAAATCCTAAGACTCTATTTTATACATAATAACCAATTTCGCAGACTAAAATCCAATGGGCTTTGTTCGTTGAATATTAACATCGGTAGCTATAATATCGTTATTTAATTTGGACAGAGTAGAAATTGATAAGCTTCTATAGGCAAGCCACTCTTCCAGGCATTGGAAAGTATTTGCAAAACAACTTCTTCTTCTTGCAACCGAACTAAACCATACTATGTAGATGAACAGGTGCTTCGTCCCTTACTAAACATATAGGGAAAACGATAGGAAGATGGAGTAATCAAAGACGTTTGATAACTTAGATATTATCAGGGTGGGCACATCCCAATATACACCGAAACGAAGCTGGCAATAAGACTTTATGCTTACCTTAAAAGGAAAATCGATCAACAGGTCTTCCTTGACAAGTATCCACTGCCAAAAATAGTCGCCTAACAAATAAGAAAAAACAGTCAAATATTAAGGTAAGCTAGATCAGGCTTCGCTCTAGGTATATCAACCTATACAACTAGGCTGACAGAATCATTTATTTTATAGTCAACGCTTCTATTACTCCGGTTTACCACAATGCTGACTGGGTTTTCAAAATTAGCCGCAGATTGCCAGATATGGCAATCAGTTACTGCTTTAAGGATCTGCGTTGAATCGCAGAAAACCACTAACACAGTTTTTTCTACGAATCCTATTAAATATTACAATGCAATGATCAGGAAATAACATGAGTGGGCAATTAGATGCCCTCAAAGCGGTTTTGAAAAAGCTTGACGATTATTACCAAAAGACTGATTAAAAGCACCTATGGACCGATCTACATAACGTGCACTTTTGCAATAAAAATGTTGTGGATACCTCAATTCAAATAACGGCACAAGGAAATATTTGCGGCATTATAGGCAAAAACAAATCTCAGTTAAGAATGCTACTGAATTCTACTTAACATTTATTCCAAAATCAGCAGGCGCTTTTCGTTAAACGATCTTGCCAAAAAATCAACGATTTTTCATTCATGTGAAACAGAGTTCAAAGACATAACGTAACATTAATTTTTAGCATCAAACCGAATTGTAATAGTATGTGATCCAGAGCAAAAGTGGTATTTGGCGCAGGCTTTTTTCTATTCAGGATATCTGTCATAATGTCTAATAGATATCCTAATAGGCTTAAAAGGCTCGTTGCCTTTTCTTTTCAACAGTTAAGTACCATGGAACAAAATATGACCTGAAGTCGTTACCCATTACCCGTTACCCCATTAAAGAAATAGTAAATAGATGTATGATTTATCTCAGAAGAAGTCACCTTACAATAATTAGCGGTAATAAGCCGCTATCCCCATTAATTGTCTCAGCTTAAGTTACACTTACACTTGCTGCCTTTAGGCTTCAGTGACACGTAATGTTTTTGCTACGATTCAACTACTATTCTGTTGATTACCGAAGAACGTAGCGTATTTGAAGTGGATACTCGAAGTAGGCCTCCACGACAAATATAGCTTGACTGAATTTAAACTTAAATCATTAACTGAATTTTACGTGGTCGATGTTATTGTTCAGGGAGCATCTTGGCCTGTTTTCTTTCCTGGTGACCAACAACTGACAAAAATACCAATGAGGTAACTATGGATGGCGCTCAGATGATGATCAGAATACACGGTTAAAATAGTTAGTTTGAATCAGACCTCAAGTTTCCATCATACAAGTAGTTACTCCTATTAATCGGCTAATATCAGGGATGTCAAATAGAATTAGTAATGATGAGTACCATTTCGAGGTACTCGATTTTTCAAAGAATTCCTTTTCATAATGAACTGGTATCCATCGACGGATGTCATATAGGATTACCTAATCCGTGTCAGAAGGAGCCGTTGTTTGCCTAATATACATTTGCCCATGTATCAAGTCGTTCCCTTACGTATTCGTACGTTATACGGTAACTTTATCAGAACTGGAGACATGCAAACTTATGAAAAATGTGGAGAAAATTTAGGTGTTGATTCAAGCCAAGTGGTAGTAACTTTACATCTCACTTTATAGAGTAAAATCGGCTAACTTTAATCTGTCGTACGGGTAAATCATTATTTGAATATCTAAACAATGTGACACGCATCAGCTTCTCGCAGTTGCAGTAGTAGCAATACGGCATACGTAATCAATAAACTGAAACAAACAAGGCTAAGATTTGAGAAGGGTGTTCAAATAAGATACATCTCGTATTTATGTGGTACATGTTGTACGTACAGGGGTAAATAGCCCGTGGAAGAAAGTTAGTTATATCCTACGATGATCGGTTGTAGCTCTCTGTTCATTACCCGGTACCCTATTGTGCTAAGTCGAGCGACTGCGCTACATTATAACGGTACATGTATTTCTACATAAATGAAGAAAAATTTTTAATTTTACACGTGTAGAATTGGGTCATTCAACTATGCTTCTGTATTTAGAGTTAGATCCGATATCGTCGTTAGGCGTTCTATGAGACGGCTGGCTCCCAGTACGAAGTTCAGGTTTGAAACTACGTCACAACGAGCCCGTCAGATTAGCATGCAAGTACGCCACCCACAGGAGGCTACCATTGGATTATGTCTAGCCAGTGTTATCTACGTATAAGTAAGCAGCAGTATGCTTCTTAACGCATTCTCTAATTTCCCTCTATATCTCAACACGGTGATGTAAGCACATGGGTGAATAATTACTGGTGAAAATTAATAATTAATAAATAATGCGAACCTATTAAATAACTATTAAACTGTAAACGCAGGGAGGCTTCAACGTCAATTTGTAGAAAATATGAGAAAATCACGTTAAATCCCTTAATAATTTTAGACGAACCGACGTCTCCAGATAAAAAATGTTAGTTGGCCTTCGGCCCTTCCGTACGAAATTTTATAGGCTATCAATACCTGAAAAGCCTCACAATAGAACTATATGACTGTGTGAAAAAACAGGGTGTAAACATGACCTTAGCTTTAAAAGCTAGTTTCTTAGAATAAATTGCATTACACTCTCTCTGCATTTACTAATGTTTACTTGCTACATGCACTTTCATGTATTTGTCCAGTGGCTGTAAGCTGAATAAAATTGCTTGGGTTACTTTCGACCCGGAAAGGACTACTTTTAAACGATCAACTCTCTCTTCAGTCAACATTAAACCCGCGTCGTTTGTTCTCAGTTCTAGGGTCCCGACTGCTATTCGGTCGGCTGAGAATTTAGCTAGTGGAAGATGCCACTCAAATTGAACCTTTAATTGGTCCTATTTGTACTCTCCTGTATATGGTGCTGCTGGACGCTTTCTAGAAATCGAATACAACGAATTGCGGTCTAGCAGTTGTGCACGCATATGGCTAACCGTGCACGTAATGAGAACGTGTTCGGTTAATTCCAAACGGCCAATCTCCCGGTCCTTTCGTTTCCTTGGTACCATCCAGGTTAGCTTTACTTCATTGTGAGATATGCTTCATGAAGTTGAGAGGCAGCTGTAAGCGCAGCACAAGCCGCTAGCTTTCTCACGTGAGTTTCTTTTATCGAGAGCCTTTCGTTGAAACACCTAGGCACGAAAGACAGAGAAGCCTAGATCTAGATAGAGGGGTAGATGATGATCGATCATCAGCATGGCTCAGTGGGAGGATATAAGGAATAGTGCGAGATGTATGGATCGATTCTATTCACACGTATCAGCACTCTTTTGACCCATTTATTGCCGTCGCAGCTAGTTTCGAGTTATGTCTTGTGCGTAAATGTTTTTGTCCTGCTTTAGGACTTGGCAGAAGGCAGATAAGGAATGTACGCTTTCTGATAAAAACCTATTATAAAAGTAAATTTAATCTGTTCTGTTATTGTAAACCGGATAAACACTGGAAGAGTGCGCGAATTTTTGTTTCCATTCCCAGAAAACTATGAAATTATTTGTGCACTTGCGGAAGTGCTTTTACTTTATGTTAAAACGTTGATTAGGCACCGGCCGCGTGTAGTAGCAATAATCCAAGCTGAAGGCTATTATGAAACCTCTCATGAGATGTTTGATAAGGTTACGTAAGCTAATTACATAAATATTAAGAAACGGGTTGAATAAATAGACCAGTGAAATGCATCAAGGTTTATGGTATATCAAAGATAGTTTGAAAATTTCCTTACTAATTATTTTTTCTTCATGCTTCGGTCTGTTGCCTAGGATGGACTCATGTTCCCAGAATTTAATTCATTAAGTGTCATTCGTGCTTTTTTAGAATCACCTTCTATGATACCTTACGTCAAAAAGTTGTGACACATTTCAGAGAAATTTTGGAAGTATAAAATATATGGATTTTCGGTAGCTGCTCTGTCCAGATATGAATATTTCGGAGCGTAAAGCAAAGTTCCCCTGTAACATTCTCTTCATGTGTTATCATCTGCGGTTGAGTGAATTCATAGGAGAGCCATCAGTAAAAAAAGACAGCTTGGAAAAAGATAGCGCTTTACGAATTGTTCCTGGTCCTGCGGGCAGCCTGGTAATATATTATGTCCTGAAAAAGTGAAAAGTTCTCCAATTGACAACAGACGCATTACACTGCGCGTCGATATGACATCCCTAATTTCGAGAAGCTACGTGAGAGGTACCGCCTTGTACATTAACAGCTATAAGCTTTCCTTTGATATGACTCACTAAGAGCAGGGATATGCTCGCGAAACCGTCATGGCTTCTGTGGTTGTTTAAAAATTACTTATACCGCATTGTGTTAAATGCACGCACCTATTCAATGGAGACAAGCATTCAATTGATTACCCGCAAACTTCTCGATCTTGTCATATATTAACTAACTTAAAACATATATTGCTTATATTGTTGCTCTCTACGACGATGTTCATCTGCTGTAAACAACCAAATATTGACTCGCCACTTCTGAAATATTTATATAATAAATAATAAATTGAATAAAAGCTCAATAATATCATTATATATATATATATATATCATGATCATGTAAGAATGTTTTTTTCTCCCGATAAACTTTAATTTCACTGGCAACGACTGGGTTTGCATCTGCATTTCGTGCAGTTTGCTAGCACGAGGCTTGTTAAATATATTCCCCTATGTGATTTTGTGCGCATTGTGAATAAGGTGCCAAAAAACTATTTGTGAGCATTTCCTATATCTAACTAGAGTTGTACAATGTTGCATAACTACTGTGATCTGCCTAGCAATAGGCAGTGTCACGGCCTGCGTCGTCTGCCTTCGTATTCATTTGAAGGCGGATATCGGCATAGCGATCCGCCAGATAGAAGAAATGGTGTCTAATAGAGGAAAAGGACGAACGGCAGTGTATTCATAATCTCTTCGTATCTTGCCAATTGTTTCACGCTTTGATCCAAGTGAATTATAGTTCCCAAGGCCGGCTGTATGGCCAACGCTTGACGGAAATCGGTATTCTATAAAAATTCTATTTAGTCATATTCCTAGCAGAGATGCTCCCATTCACATAGAGCTTACACACGAAATGCGTAAATAAAAAGCTCCTTTCATCTCTCCATTTTTCAATGTTCTGGCTTGCAAAGTAAATGTTTATCTTTAGGTTTTAGATGCAGTTTTTTTTGTTTTTACTCAGAAAGCCATGCTCTACTGAGTCTCTGATTTAGTTATTGTACCTATTTAAAGCGAACCTTTAACTATGAATATCAGAAAGTACTTGTCGAATGCAATTTGGTGCTTGTCTCTTCATGTTCTATTTAAGCGACATGACACGCCAGCACAAGACAGTGTTTTAAGTATGAAAAAGAACTTTCGTATAAAGTTCATTTTAATAATGTGATTCTTTAATTGCAGACCCACCGCACCTCTCGCCTGTTACACTACACGAACCCCATTTCACTAAATATGAATCATACGTTTGCCTACTTGTACAATAGACCGACTTATAATGTGCTTCTGTTTCCACATGGAAGAAAACAACAACAACCGGTCACCCAAGTCGTTGTGGCGCGAGCTTGGCCCACTTATTGGACAGCGGAGAATTAACCCAGCGACATGCCATAGGGAATCCATGAGAGTGCCATACTGACAATCCTCAGTAAGAGCTTTTTGGTCCTCTTATTCATAACGAAAGCGTATTGATTTAGATAGTCTTAGGTAAAAGATTTCACTGAGGAGTAGGCGCTAGGAACCAGGTATGTCAACTGATGTTGTAGTTGAAGCTTCAAGGACGCCACTGTTAATATTACAATGTATATTTGTCATAATACAAATGAGCTGCGTACAGGGTAGCAACAACTGAGTTTACGCTATCGCCAATAGCAGATTTATATTAGATTCACAGGTAGCGCAGGATCTATTCCATATCCACCTTCGTATTTATTTTTAATTGAAAACCTATTTTTCGTCACTGTAGACTTGGGACTACCGAAATGCAATCCTACTTTCCATCCCCCTGTAGTTACCAGTTACAGATAGCCTTCTTTAATTTCAGGTCACATTGAGTACAATAGATGCTCAGACCGTATTTAGATGGAGTCTGATCTATTATCAGTACGGTTCTTCTGCAACAATGAGTTGTATTCCCGTCAATTTTGTTAACACTTCACGGAGCAGCTTCTTTATTTCGTAAAGTTTCACGTTAATGCAAGCCCGGTGGCTATCACCACAATCGTCTCGACCCAAACGACTTATGGTAGTGTACCGTTGTTAAAAATCACTTGAACAACAATTTATTCGGTTGAACCTGTTTGTAGGCCTTCTAGTTTTAGCTTTACACCTTGTGATAGCCCGCGTAGTGATTTAGTTCATCCAAACTCGTCGTACATGACGTTAGGACCTCAGCAGTATGTATATAAGGTGGTCCTATAATTCACGCCAACTACAAAACAGTACGCTGATATTCGATATGATAAGTTACTAAATCGACCGCGTCATCTATGATGACAGTGTAACTTTAGTGAGTTTTTTTTTTTTTTTGACTTATGTGTTTCCTCTAAAGTGAAATGTAGGTCAAGCTGATTTCAATCATGCGCATCAGCAATTACGGTTTATTTGTAAATTTTAAATAACCTCGTACATATTTGTTTCCTCTAACGCACACTATCAATTTGTAATTTACGACAGAACAGAATTAGGAGATATCTGACGCTAAACGTGTCTCAGTATGACTCTATTCTTACAGCCTCTTGTGGGTAAGACTGCTAATATTTTCAGAAACTAGTACTGATTTCTCTTCTGCAATGCCCATCAAATTTGACCCTCTACCAGGATTAGTATCATTGCGCTTGTCAACGGGATGCAAAATAGCATTACTGGCATTGCACGATGTGTGGCACAAAAGATTCGCAAACTTTTTTTTAGGACATTTAGACATAGACTTATACATTGCATCCCTCTAACCAGATCATCGTAACTATAGTAGTACACCGATATACGGCTAGTAAGAAATTTGTTGAATTAAGAGAAGCAGATTTTCTTCAAAAGATTTTACATTTTTTTTTTGCAGGTTTGATCAGTCAGATGAGGGAAACTTAAAAATCTCTATGTAATTGCTATTTACAAACAATGCTACTTTGTTATTCTCATTTCAATAATAGAAAAGGCTACACCTACAAACTGGTTGTATGGAATGTTATTTCTGAAATCATATGTCAATACTATGAACCGCCCAGTTGATAATCTCTGTCCGATGCCGTTTTTTTGTAACGGGCCTGTAGTACAAAGTTTGATTTACCAAAAGCAATGACTTACAAGCAAGTCACTTATGAACATGGGCAGAAAATAGGACCAATCGATTTCGCCTTTTTTCTAACTGGTGCGATGACGCATAATACTTGGAAAAGACGAAGTAGGACATATGGGCATGCTTTAGTTAGTTATGTTGCACATGGTATTACGTTAGTTACAGCCCAGCTATGACCCCGATTTCCGAACTTTCGCTATAGGAAATCATGGGCTTATATTCACAGGTTTATATCCACGACCTTATTCTATATCGTAGTATTTTTATTTACTATTCAATGTTTGTATATATTGGACAAAAGCATAAATAAATGATAATTTACGATTCTAAAGACGATTTCGTATCAGATTGTTTAGACATTTATACCTCTAAGATCGCGCTGGTAAAGCATTTCGATGTATTCGAGCCGCTTCAAAGAGATGCTTCTTTCAAAAGGATTAATTCATATTATCCACTTAGCCGATCATTCGGACGAAAAAGGGGACATCAAAATTAAAGGCACGCAAAACAAAGACAAATTTCTGAAAAAGATATTTATATTTCAGTTGAGCGCCTCGTATTTAAGGACTTCGTAGAGCTTTTACAGGCGTAACAGCGCCACGACAGGGAGAAACGTGGTGTTATTACGAACCTAGATTTGTAGAATTTTGTTATGCATTTCAGGCTTCTTCTGACCAAACTGAATGGAAAATTACCTTAGCACTAGAATTTTTCCAACGAAACAGTCATTTCCGATTCGAAGTTTTTTCTCTCGTAAATTTTCGTAGGAATATCGCCAAACTTAGAAACTAAATGCAACAAAGCAGAGCTACTGAGTCCTTCAAAAAGGAAAGGTAAATAGTGACCTTCTTTTGAACGTTATTTATGATCTGTTCAAAGCTACTAATAAGCTTAGTAAGATTTCTCAGCAAAGTTCATTACATAACGTTATGCTTCGTTCAGTCTTCCGTCAGTTCTCTTAGTTTATTTATACTAGCCTTCTAAGTTAACGTATTTGCCACGAAGAACTTGTATGTCTTGACTAAATGAACCGATACAGGATTACGAAGCGTTAGCCCACTGATGTATTACCATGCAGCTCTTGCACAAGTATATATTGGATTCGATCGTGGTTGTTGGCTAATTTGTTACGGGTCTATTCATTTGGACGATAAATCGTGCCGCGTTATACTTTGCTTTCCTCTTGAATTGCCTTCTGTGTATTCACTGCAATATGTTCCCTTTTTAATTAAAGATCCCCCCCCATTAAAAAAGAACTTACAATTTAGGTGATGTAAGGCCTCAAAAATAAACGTTCCAGGTGAAAGACTGGTTTTTTTGATACCTGCTTTACATCGTCCGTATCAAATTGCGCTCTACAGAGTTAGAGGGATTTGGGCTGTTTATCGACTGAGTTAGATACGGAGCAGTGCTATACTTCGTAGCTTTGCAAACTTGTCAAGTCTTGCTAGTTAGGTTTAAAGGAGTACCTCGATGTGGGTAATCGTTCGTGTTCGGCACCCACATCAGTTGCATGCATACGGTGCCCCCTCGAAGGCGTTTCCTACAGAAAAGTAGCTGCACAAAATACCCTGTCAACAGAGATGGGAACACACAGAATATTTCATAACTCAGAATCAATGCTTGAAAGAATGATGGAGCTCTATGAACGAAGCATTTTTACAATGAAGCCGCCATTCATGTAAACGCCTATGTTGGTAGAAAAATGTTGATGCAAATTTTACTCGTAACGAGTGGTAACGTAGTATTTTTCAACCTAACAGAGCTCCTTAGGAGAACGATCCAAATTTTTTTGCTAAGTTATCAGTAAATCAGTCGTGTTAATAGCGAACATTAACCATAACATAAACCTGACACAGGAAAACGAGCGGTATACGACGCTGAAAGTATTGGGTATTTCCGAGATCTATGAAGTCGCTTTGATGTTCCAGCAACAGAAGCTTTTAAAGCCAACCTTACGAGTTAGGAACAGGACTTCACAGAGACTGATGGGGATTCCTCTTCTCTGGGTGGAATGAGGAGTAACGAATAGAAAGGGACGAACCGGCTACACGCATATCTTCACTCGCTTCACGGTGCCGGCTTCTACCATAGGCTCTGAGAGGCCAAGTCGCTATGAGTCTGACGACGCAGTAAGTGCTTCAGCGCGGGAGGGGGAGAGGGACAGGTCAAAATTATGATAGATATCATGGTGCTCATGACGGTGGTATTATTTTTAAAACATCTAACAAACTTCTTGAGCTAGTTTCATTTACTGAATGGCACTCCACAACCTATATGATGCAGTGCTTTAAATAGCCTTATACACTCTTTCTAATACAACTGAAATGGATAGCAAAAGCTCCTCTACCCTTTTAGAGAATACCCCTACTCAAGGACCAACTAGGTGTACCGCTTATTGTCTAGACTTTTTGCTGCTTTATTATTTTTTCGTCAGTAGTATTTGGTTCGTCAGGTACTATTACCATAATTTAAAAGATCAGCTAATTCAGCAAACTCCGATGCTGCGATATGTGCCTAGACGTAAAGTTGTACAGTACAGTAGATCCTGACTGGCCTCTTTTTGTCCACATGATCCTTTAAGTGGCAGAATTAGCTTTTGCGACTTCGATAATGTAGGCGGGCGGCTGACAAGGGCCAAGACTTCATAACAGTTGGCATTTGGATCTCGACATTAGATTTTCGACATGGCCCTATTAAGGAATACTGTTCAGTACAATAATACAGGTTTAAACGAACTAGCCCATGCCATCGATGAATATTCTGGCCATGGTATAATCAAATTTTTCAGGAGAGACTCTGAATCGCTTTAGGATATAGTAAAAAGAAAAAAAATACCCAAAGATGTTAATAACAAAGATTTACTCAGAGATGAGGCGATGCTCTGGGTGATGGCTGCTGATTCTCTACGCTTTGTTAGCCAGTTCGCAAGAATACTGCCTCATCGCCTCGTACGTAATTTGCGGGATTAGAACCAGAACTTTCTGGCCATAAGATCATGCACCATCGGTTAAGCAAACAGTCTGTGCTAATTCCGCTTTGGACTCCTATTCATTCCACTTTAATTCCGCTTTTCGAGAAATAAAAAAATTACCGTCAATAGAAGAAACAAGAATCAGGAGCATGAAAAAGTTACGCCTTTTGCGTTATCAAACTTTTCCCTTCTGAAGTTTTTTTTGCATCCAACCTAATAACAAGAACTATTTTTCTTGTCATTAGGTTGGATGCAAATTTCACGGATCGTATAGTCTGAATGTTATTGATTAGATGTGCTACTCTCAAAAGAAGAATACCCACTTAGAATCGTTTCCATCTGCTGAGCCGAACCAAAGTTAAGAAAATAACTTAAAGATTTATTCCCGGAACTAATTAGACAATATTATAAGTTCATATGTGGTAATATTTTTCCCGCTTTGATCTTCACGAGGAAACGTTTTTTCGTATAGGATAAACTCAAAAAGAATGAATGAAAAGAATGCAAGCTGACTCTTCATTTTATGCGATATCGGAACCGTCATTCAGCGAGAATCGCTGATAAGCAAAGTTCAATGAAGCGATATTGCGTTTAGCGTAGACGTTACAAAGATACCTAGCCGTATGCATCTGGACGCATGCACATGGGTAACAATACTATATATCACAAGGCTATAATAATGAAAAATAGAGTGTATACTTGGGTCGCTAGTTTTTTTTTCGATTTACATTCACCGAGCTTGTTTAGGCCTGACTTCAATAATCACTCATAGATAATAGGTGGAAAGTGACGTACTTATTATAACTAGTGTGTGCGATGAATATACTTCCAGGTTTTTTTTTCAAGATCCTTTCTTGCGAAGCTATAGTAGATTACTACGGGAGATCTTCGTGTCGATTTAGGTGTACACGTTTATGCATGTATTATAATTAAGTTTGTTGACGACAGTACATATAGCATTTAGGGTAGCATTTTAAAAAACGTTCAGCTTTTCTACCAAAAAACATGTTAACAAAATTTCATGAGGCTCGATGACAAGATTGTGGATGAGAAAGCTGATGTCTAAGTAGATCTAAATAAATATAGTATTATCATATTTAACTATATACAGTAAGGTTTTTCCTTGGCTAGTTCTTCTATTTCTCACAGCTTCCCCCTCTTGAAATACCCATTAATCATAAAGAGTGTACCGTCTAATGAAATAAATGTGTGGTTATTTATAATCAGATAGCAGCTTTTGTTTTATGCAAAATGCCAACGTTATAATGGCGGCACTTCTCACAAAGTACGGCATGCTTGCTAAAGGCATTAAGTAGGCATTTCCATAGACGAGTTCGGCCATCTTAAAGAAAAACAGTGAACCTTTCTGGTGCGCTGCTGTGAGGTCATTTTTGTTTCAATATTGAGATTGAGACCACGCATTTAAATACATAAAATATATGCCTGGCTGCCATTCTGCTGTACAAACATCTGTTACAGAAGCGTGTAGGTGCCTTATGAGGTACTTGTACATTTTCGCAACACTTTCTGCCAGAAGGTCGGTAAAATTCATAATAACTTTTGAAGCTGAACTGAAATTCTTATAACTTGTATTCATCTAATCCCTCTGAGTCTATTTGATGACCTACGCGTACAAATACGACAAAAGTATACCAAAGGATTGAAACTATGCAGTGCCAACATTTACCTCAACGGGTAATATTACCTATGGGGTGCCTGAGACCAATGCCTCGTATTAAATATAGTAATTGCTTCGGTTCATTTTCATTACCAGCCCATAATACTTTAATTGTCGTCTTAGTAGATAATAAGAAAGGGAATATTGCAAGACTTCAATAAAATTTAGCTAAAGACTAGTTCATCATTCTATTCAGCCCTCCTCAAAAAGGCGATAGGACTACTACAAAGGTACCATCTCTGCTAGTCAGTCAAATAATAGGCTAGAATGAAAGGTAGTTATAGTAATTGAGTTGAATTAAGTGACGCAAGTATATTACGTGCTCGTGCCGCCGCATATGGGATTTCTGCTACTTTTATTTAAGATAGCCCTGTTATGAGCACTGACCGTTATTCCTAAATATGCGGTTCTCTATTAGTTCACACAATCTATAGACAGTCAACTTCATGGCAAGATTGACGTGTTTCTATAGGTGAAATGCGTTTTTCGGTAGATGAGTTACGTATTTGGCGCAACTTCCTCCATTAGTTGTTGTAATTTCTGATATTTGCACACTGGATACAGTGTCATGCTAATGCCGCATCTCGACAATCCGAAAAAGATCTCGATAGCGGCGCTATTTTTAAGCTGAAGCTGCTATTTGCTACGTTTTTGGCAAGTTTGTACCTGGGTACTACTTAGCGGACATACCTACCTGTGTCAAAAAGGCAAAAGATGATGCAATTCAATGTTACGTAGAAGTTTGAAAGAGCACAGCAGAGCAGACATTTGAACCGAGACCTAATGTTTGCAATTCATCTAGAACACAATTTCCTAACAACTCCTATAATTCATTTAGACCTAAACTACCCTATACCGCGAACAAATAGGTTCTAATGTACTACAGTCCATCTGAAATGGGTATAATATCTACATTAGTCGATAGGGCTTTGTTGTTTTTTTAGATTTTCGCAGGAATACATAGGAGGCAAATATTTGACAAAATATACATATATTTAAGCGGTATATTTGCAATGTGGGGTCATACGAGTGGGACCTTTTTGCCCCGCTGATTCTGAAGATTTGCACGAGGGATCCTCAAGAATCGTCGACACAGATATAATTTTCGTCATCTGAAAAGAACGACATTTATTTTCACAAACTTAATTATTTCACAAACAAAAATAAATTTTATTTGTAAAATCAGTGGGGATTGTATTTAAGGCAAACGGTTTACAAAAAGTAAGTACAATAGATCCTTAGATAGAGCAACGCGTACTTATTTGATATTAAAACTTCTCAGCTCTAAGTAGATCTTGAATCAATAACTACGTATCAACCATTCATGTTTGTTGTCAAGCGGCGCGACGGATAGCACAGTAAAACAGAACCTAAATGTTCGACAAATAATTTGGTGAGACAGCAGGAAATTTCCCGGGTCATCGTTTTTTTCGTCCTTCTTTTAGCCGACCGCCAAAGTAGGCACCCTACTGTCTGCCTACCTAACCATGCGCGAGGCTAATCTGAAATCTTTCATTGCAGGACTTTATTTTTTCTTGGTCACTAAATCGTGGTTGGCAAGGCTCAAGAAGTAAGTCTGTCAGTCAACGCTGTCGAAGGTGAATCTATTCCTGGTTCTCCCTAAAGATGTTGCAGGCAAGCACTGCCAGATGTTAGCATTTCGATGATTTCAAATGATCACACTGTAAACAATAGAGCAGCTCCGTAGAGAAAAGTGGACGCATTTACCATTAACGAGAAAGTACAAGGCTTTCCGTATGATGAAACCGCTTGACAAACTTCTATTGTTTTGACCGATTCCATTATTTTTTACCAATTAACAGTTGTAATACACACGTTTCTGGTTCTGGTTTACGCCACCGCCTGTACTCCTCTACGATTATCCATAATGGTGAAATCTGAATTAATCTGTGGATTGGAAATCCTAAGATATCGATTTCGGAAGCAGACTGCAAAAGTTCACCACCCGTTCACCGGTCTAAATAGGTACAAACATATGTCTAACTTAGCAAAACGTTTGTTCTTGCAAGTAAAAAAACACGAGTTAAATATGCAACAGTAGAGTTGTTTTAGAATTAAAATAGATATGGCAGCAACGGCGCACTTATCGCACATATATGGAATAAATAAGTCACATGTAGTAACATGGCCCTACTTTCTATAATGCTAATTTATATGACAGAACCACATTAGTGCTATATATATATATATATGTTTTTTTAAATAGGGGCAAAACGAGACGTTTACGCAACACTTAGATGCTGACTGTTAGATTGGGGCTACGTAGTTAGTGCAGCATGCGGAAACAGTTAGGTTACAACGTACATTTGTGCGTACCCTGTTTCAGTTACCTGTTCTAAATGTAGGCTGAGTTTAAATGCTTAAGTTAAGCAGTAGCACTTAGCTATCCGTGTGATTATTAGAGCATGAACAAAATACGGAGAAACTTTTTTGTCACACGTTCATGTATCAGAGGCGCATGCCTCATACACAGTAATCGAGACTAGCGGAAACTAGGAAATCAGCATGTAATTTCTGTAAATATTATTACCTTATTTATGACTCAATAGACTATAAAAGGCACGCTTAATTTGATCAGATTGCAAGTTGTTTCACCGATGCACAAAAAACAGCAATGAGACCTAGGCGGAACTAATTTTGTCAACACGGCATTTTAAAGCTTGGCGATAATGAGTCAACACACGCAGATAGATCCTTGGTATTGGGAAAGGCTCCCACTGTTTCTCCAGATCAAATAAAATAAAGAAAAATTTGCTCTCTAATAAATTAAATGAGCGGTGGGTTAATTAAGCACTCTGTTTGATAGCGAATGTTTGCGGAACTGATGCTTCAGAGCTACACGAAGTAATTATGTATATTATCGCGCAAATATGCCAGAAGCGTTTTTCACTATTGCCCCAATAATCCCCCCAAATGTTTTGGATGAAAATCTCTTGTAAAATTAGCACCGAGCTGCCATCGTGTAAAGCATTGGAATCCAAGTTTTCAAATGGCTTATGTTAAATCCTGAACTTATTGGTCAGGTAATTAAAATTTCAATCGAAACTACACTAAATAGATCGGAGTTTTTAGCTGTTCGCTTTCAGAGAAAAGTATTGTTCTACTAGTAATTCCAACGTCTGACCATAAACGTTAAAGGGAATTCGTCACGCTCTGTGATAGATTATGGCACTAAATGATGACTATTTTGATTCCGTTCCATCTCTTTTCTATTCCTTCTGCAATCATTTTCTTGCTTTAAATAACGCCTATTCTGAATAGTTTTTGATCTCCGTAACAGAATGCGTTGCCACAAATGCCAAACAAATTGCTTCTGACATGTTTTTCCACACATGGAAATTAATAGTAAGCATTGCGGGAACTACCATTCGTCCTTCAATACCTTCTTGGCGTAAACGTTCTATTTAGTCACATTTGCGTTCTTTCTTATTTTACTTGTCAAACCCACACAGTAAAATAGTCGTCTGCGTCGATCTTGTTTGGCTTTACTTATATATTTATTTACAACTGAGAGACTATACGCTGAAGCCTACGATTACCTCGGCGCCGGAAACACGTACAGTTACCACTAATTACTATATTACAACCCGCTGAACTTCAGCACGGAACTTGTCGTCTTCGCTTCTCGTATTTACCATAGCACATTTCTCATGTATGCCTAATTTTCGTAGCCAAACACTTTCCTACTGAACTTTCAGTAAGGTTTCTCCTTTCTGTTAACGTCGGTGTCACGTTCGCCACTTCAAACTTTGTACCTAATTCCTCAGCGGACCAGTGTGATAAAATCCTCTTTTGAGTTTTCCAGGATTTTTGCAGATCATCAAAAATCCGTTGTTTTCCTTCAGGTTTTGAGACAGTCTTATCGTCTGCTGTCATAACCACAGCGACAGCAAATGCTCCCTTCGAAGATCGATCCATTTATTCGTGGAATATGTTTTGCCTAAATATCACAGAGGTAATTACGTTGCAGTGATTCATGCTGACCGCAAATCCAAATCTTCCGTTTATAAGGTTAACAAGACCAGAACCTCAGATTTGGTCAGCGGCTATTGTGTGGATCGGGCCTGCCTCTTGAAGCCGCTGGTTGCACCTACGTCTTCAATAGAGCCATCACACGAAGTCATTCGTCAGCATGACGACCTAATCCTTTTTCCTACGAGTTCAACGTATATGTCTGTCGACGCGGATGCGATCTAACTGAGCTACAATCTGACATCTAATCAAGTGAATATTCACAGCCCTAATTCTAACGTTTTTTATTATTATTATTATTAACATTTTTCCCGATTAGCGCAAATCCCGCTAATCCAAAATGTGAGCTCTCCAAATTTGAAACCAGGCTTCAATCGAATAGTAGTAAAGTAGGCAGTGAAGTTTGTGCGGGTCATTGGCTCAACGCTATTGCATAGGCCGAATCAAAAACATATATTGTGTGAAGGAAATTTTTCCTAAAAAGATGGGCGCACTCTCATTTCGTCGAATTAGACTTCACAATATAGTTAATGGCAGCCAAATATTCCATATGCGCTATTTTACTCCAGTGTATGACAGCATATATCCCTAGAGCATCGAGCGTCGTATTGATGTCTCTAAAATTTGAAAATGTTTGGTAGTCATTTTGTTTGCATGTGTGCCGTTCCTATCTGGCCTTTTTGTCAGCGTTTTCCGCTCGCTTACGGGGTCTGGGCCGAACGAAAGGTATTGTCAATGCCCTCATTCATGCCCCAATCGGAAATGCGACGAGCCGGCGTCGAACCTCTCGCCACTGCCAAGTTTCGGCAGTAAGAAGCCCAATACCCGTTAAGTGGTAGGCAGGTCGCCTATTTAGCTGGCACAAAAGCCACTTCCACTACTGTTGCGTTTAGCGTTTAGTGCTGCTGTATGAACTAGCGATTTTACGGGCAATGAACCTTCAGCAGAACAGAAAACACCGAATGCGACAGCCACGGCAGAATCAACATAAGCACCAATAGCAGGCGCATCACTGTGAGAGCGGATCGCACATGGTCGGGGGCTCTCCAACCTTATCCCTCTATAGGTTAGAGGCAGGGTGCAAGGCAGCGCAACCGGTGCGAAACGAGCTAGAAGTGCTTAGATTGGAGGCTTGCTTTAGCCGAAAGCGTCTAATCGGTTTGGCAGTGGGCCAGAAAGGCCTGTGCCCCCTCTATGCTGCGCCGCTTAGGACAGCGCAGCTGCGAACTGCTGCTGCCGCCACCGCGACCGTCACCACTACGAGAATGCCAACCGCAATGAGAGCGAGTCCTGTTCAGGATAAAATAAGATAGGCCAAGCTGGTGCTGCTGCTGCTACTAACACTTGCTTTAGTGGGTTGTCTTTTCGTGGGTCTGTCGGTTGGAACAGCTAAAGCTTTTGTGTTGCTTCATGACGGGGGCGTGTGGGACCATTAAATGCACACCCTTGTGGCATGCTGTGGGATTCGATGTAGACGTCCTTCACACTGTCTTCCCGGAAGAAATTTTTTTATTGCCTAACGTAAGGTTCAACTTCAGTCTTTTATTCTGTAGTACATGATACGTTGCTTTTCTGGACGTGATTAACGCTAGAGAGCAGTTAAGACAAAAAAAAAAACACAAAAACGAATGAGGTCTATAGTACTGGACAATAACAACAAAACAAGTAGCACGGAAAATAGAACTAACACCATATGCCGAAGCTATCGCATGAACATTATTATTATTAGCATTTAGGCCAGCGAATGTATTTTTTTGTGTACAAAAGTATGGAAATATTGAGCGCGCAGATGCTCCGACACTCGATCTTTCTTCTAGTCTTCTTGTGCGATAACATTGTATATATATATATATATATATATATAGGATTATATATATATATATATTAGGATTTTATGAAAAAACGACAAGCACGAATCTGTATATAACAATTCTAATACCTTTATAGTATTGACTTTGTCCGCCCATGTGTGGGCCTGTGTGAAGGCGTGAGTTGGTACGCCCTGGAGCAGAAAACGTCGTTATCGTACTGTTGTTATTACTTTGATTAAAACCAAAGTTGTCTTTTCTGTCAAATAGCGGTTTTACCCATTGGTCTTAGCAAGCAATCATCCAATGTCAATACTACTATCGAATCATGAAATAGGGGACCATCAAACCCCTAAGCCTAATACGTTTAATACTCTGACATATATATATATAGATTATGAAGAGATACCAATATGCATCTTGTATTATCACGCCAATTTCTACAATACCAGTTACGATAATGTACTCTACGAAGAAGCGTTATGTAGCTAAAGGCTATATGTAGCAAAATCCGGTCACTTCAGATCTACCGGTACCAGGATCTACTGTTCTGGTTCTACAGAATAGAAGCTGTCACATACAAGCAAAATCTATAAATACACTCGGTCTATATGGGTCGACTCGTTACTGCAGTTGCATTGGAAGGAGCACTGAGGAGTATGCGCTCAGGGAAACATATAAATGGATTATTACATTTAAATAACAACACATAGATACTTATTAAAAAATTTTATGCAGCTTCCTTCGGCAATCTAGTAACAATGGTTCGTTCGATGCCTATAGATATATATACTGGCAACACATGTAAATAAATAACATTGTTTTTATAGTTCTACGTCGCTGCTGGCTGCGGTAAATCGTTTCTCCTATATTGGATAAAATACAAATTTTTTCAACCAGTCCTTAAGCAAATAATACGTCGATCTAGTTTTTATCTATAATTATACCTAGGTTGCTTATTTAAGTACCTATTTGAATAGGGTAATAGCTCACTTTTGGAAACGGTAACGGAAGCCCATGAATTGGATTTTTGTGTAACCAAATAATTTTATCTTTGCAATTTTTACGAACTTTAGTTTTAAAGAACGACCTCTATTATTCCGATAGCATCGCTTACAATCAGAGTGCTAAAATTCTGGCAGATTCAGTTCTAAGTATCGCCAGGTAGAATGCACTACTTGTATAGCACAACTTTCTATTTACCAGCTCTAAACAATACCTCAGTTTTACTAGTCGAAATCTGTAGTAAAGCACTGCCGAGACGTCAGTTTTCCTACGTAAAATATTGGCGTTTATTTCACATAATCGTCAAAGTCACGAACTCGTCACACGCGTCTGGGCACACCTGGGCAGGTTACTGAGCAGCTTATAGACAAACAGGTCTCTACCTAGGCTAAAAAAAAAAAAGCTTTCGTGTTCCTTTTTTTTTCTAACTCATTCAAAGTTAGACCTAGACGCCTGTCTGAAGCCTAGCGGCACGCAAGACCACTTCTGAAACGCTCCTGTCGAAACGGCGGCCTCTTTGGTGGGTAGACCGATTTCACCAGAAAGCATCAGTATGGACTACATACTTTCTTACCATCTGTTCCTTGACTACTTCGACGTCTATCGTGTCATGCCCTGAGTCTGAAACAGTTTACCTCGTTCGCGTACACACTATCCTTTCTGCTTTCTACTTCCAATAGCTAAGTCTTGATTCATTCTTCACTGTATTATACGCTCCTCTCTTTCTATTAACTTTTTTACCTAGCTTATCTCTGAAACCGTTTCGTCCACGAGTCTGCACAGGTATGCTCAAGATTGTTCGGACGCTTTCTTTTTCAATAAACAGCTGTGTCTTTTGTCAGTGACATGTTCTTGGTAAAAGGTAAGGGGCGGTAAGTAAGAACGACCGAAAAAAAAACATTTTTATTCTGATTAGTTCATTTTTCCAATCATCGCTTGCCATCGCAAGTCGCTGCCCCCTATAGGTGACGACAGGAGACGTTACAGTGCACCTCAGGCGCTTCCTGTTAAGCGTTTGGATTTTCCTTGCGGCAACAGTGTTAAGAGGTCGGGTAAGCATATGTGGAGCGAGAGATGTACAGAGATGCGCTCAGTTTCACCGCCCACCTTTCCTAGCCCTCCGTGCCACCGATCTGCCCTAACGGTCGACCAGCATCTCGTGCCACTACATTAGCTCCGTAAGGGACCACGAGGGCGCACGACAGCTATGAACTAAAACAGTGGCTAGGGTCGTCTCGGGAATCGCAATGTTGTATGAACTGTGGGGATCTCAAACACGGCATAGTCCTGCCGTGACCCATTCCTCTTTAGTTACCTCTAACATGCTACGAAAAGATAAGGAGTATGCAAACGTTCCTTTTGTTTTCCTCCGATAAAAACTATAAGAGGATGAATGAAATAGAAAAGATAGGGAGGTGAGAAACAGCTGGGGGACAGGGACGGCTTAAGAACAAGGTACGCTAAATACGATCGAAGCACGTACATAACTCGTTGCGGATATGTAACACAAACGCAGACTGTCTCAGCTGGTCTGAATATGTGCGCAACGTGTCATAAGAGTGCGCGCGCGCGCTAACCAAAGCTGAGTTCATCTAAAGCTACCAACAGGTGTGCGATGTCAGTCGAGTCGGCCAGGGTTGTCAAGGAAACACCGAGTGATAAAAAAAATCCTTGCATGCCACTTTATGCAACCGAAATTCGTTTCTTTTTAGGTTTGCGTTTGTATTCACCGTGTTGAATTTCATCGCGTAATTCCGGTTTTTCTAAAACGCTGCATATAAAAAGTTCTTCCAATCCGAGTATTTTTTGCGTGATCGAATTCAAAGCACGATTGTAAGCGTTCACTAAAAATCCATTTCGACAGCTCATATAGATGAAACACAACTGTGTACTAAGTTTTGACAGAAGCCGAATGCGCTTCTGTGTGTTTAAGGATACTTCATTGGCAACACCAATACATAACGCGGTTTATGTTAGAGGTCACATTATTGACGAGCAAAAAATTTTTTTTTCTAAACTGCATACTTCCGCTGTGACTGCAAAGGGACTATCTTAGTGGCTGTTTTTATACTCAGCTAATGCGATCTACAAGACCATAAACAGCCAACTTTCTGCTGCTTCTTCTTGGAGGCATGATCACACTCATTGTATCAGTTCGAAGAGTATCTTGTTATACTTATCAAATACAACTTGAAAGAAAATTGGTATTTTTATGCCACACTAGAACAGCTGGTACTGAACGACCTTTTAAAAAACATCTGTTAAATTCAAATTCACAAGTAGAGTCTGTAATAAACATTGAATTGCAGCGTTCACGCCCAAAAACATATGCAGAAAAAGACGCAGATAACCCGTGAATAGCCTGCGAGAAAGCTCAATATAAAGAGCATGACTGCGAGCATATTCGTCATATGCTTTCCTCTTTAATCATTGTCCCACTCAATTCAAGTAACTTTATCGGGTTAAGAGGTAGAATTATTTTCCGGATGATGTATTTCCACAGTACGCAATGCCACTTCTAGTAGAATTGGGCAAAGCTACCTTCTACAGGACCTCGATACACACTAGACACTACATAGACTTACGCAGGAACAGAAGTTAAACTTCCGTAACAAGAACTCTATTTCTACAATCTCAAACAAAGTTAGCCTCTACAGTTACCTTAATGGGTGTTTTTTTTCTCTCCTGCAATAAGATGAAAAGGTTCTAGAAGGCGAGTGATGCCAAGTCATGCGACAAGAACAAAGGTGCACTTTCTGTGATTATAGGTCTATTGTAATTCAGCTAGAAGTACATGTATTTCGAATCTGTGGCCAAACAAACAATGGTAATTATAATTGCAGATTTTTTTTATGCTTGTTCCTTTATTATGTTCACAATCGCCGAAAATTCCGCTTTCAGCGTCTCTGTTTGGTGGACGTTCGAAATGCCTTCTTGCAGGATAACTTTTGCATTTGTCCTGTTGCCAATTTTTCTTGCTTGTGCCGGCCGCTTGTGTCTCGTGGCGACGGAGTTCATCGTGCTTGCTCCGACGGTCTGTATGAGTTCGTTATGCGAACAAAATTTGGGTTCGTTCATTCGCTGAAATGCGTTGAGCATACGTCATTGCTTGTAAGCACCGTTATCTAGCTGTTGACCTCGAAAACTACTCCCCAGCAGTTGCTTGTTCGAGGCGAGCGCAGAAAGAAAAAAAGATTTGACTCGTATTTCTTTACATTGTTTTTATTATTATTAAATACCATTTAATGTATCTCCACGTCGCTTAGATACTAGATCTCCATGTCATGGAATCAAGCCCTATGTTTTATAGGGTACTTTGGTAGGAGTGGATAGGGACATGTTTGAGTAGCTGGTGGTAGTATCTATAGGCATGTACTAAATGACATGCCACAACAAAACAAAATGTCACACGAAGCAGCCTCGATTTTTACTTCAACGATTGATCTTTGAAGCCATGACTTCAAGCGCCGACATAAAGAATCATATAAATTGGAAAGATTTTGGTAGAAATTTAGAAACATAGTCTTCTTCCTCCTGATATGACCGATGGATTTTTAGTAAAGTTAATGTTACTCAATTCTCCTAACAGTAATCATATACGTTATAGATAAAAGATCAGATATAGATTATTATTAGTTAGGGCTGGTGTTAAATGTTCGTGTTGCTGAGAGCACAAAGTGGCAATAGAGGTTCTCGGGAAGCCGTAGCGAGTCGCCTAAAAAATTGTCGGTCCTTACGTGTAATCCCAGTATCCTTTCCAGAAGAGGCTTAAGTGCGATTTAACTGTTTGAAATTCTTTTCTATGATGATCTTTCAAATGACGTATCTTATACGTTGCGACCGGAGCTATTTTGAACTCAAATAGGTAGAGGGGTTGTGAAGAACCAGGCGTAATGATTGCCCATACAACCAATACTGCGTTCTTCGGAAACGTGCAAAGTCAAATCTCTACCGCTTAGGAAGATGAGTCGTCCCAAACGCGGAGGCAAAAAATAATTTAACAAGGTGTAAGGTGTCTGCGTCCAGTTGGCCTCTTCCACCTCCGTGCCAGTCAATCAAGAGAAGAGGTTTCAACGCCGAGCTAATTTGATATGGATGGTTAAAGTACGCCAAGTTTTCCATCGGGATAGATGTGCTGACGTTATCCTGCTTTGGTAAAAGACGCCCAAGCTGGCTCTACAATGCGTATGATACCTTAAACAATATGGTAATTCAGCCTACACACACAACCTATGAAGAAGAAAATTGTTGCCGCCATCTAATTCATCGTCTACGGACCTAAATGTCACTTTTGAAATTTATCTTCGCGTTGCTAACCGAACGTGTTACTGTGAAATTGTTTTTCGCGTCTTGCAAAAAGTAGAGCGTCAAGGCACAGGCTAGCGAGATGCGTTCAGCCTTCGTCGGCTACAAAAAGCCTTCTAGATAGAAGTATTAAAATTCATTAGAACAGCGCATAGTATGTATTTGCTAAGGAACATGTATAAACTAAGCAAAATTATTGTTGTTTACGCTTGTACCCTCAGGTCGGTATCATCGAACGTTAGAATCCGTCTCAAAAACATTGATAAAAGCAATCTAAACGCACGTGATGCTGGAGTAATTCAATGAGCGCCAATATCCCTGAACTTTAGAAAGCGTCATTCTTCATTAATTGATGTATATAAGTGAGTGTTTGTTTCGGTTGGTATTATTCTGTCAAGGCCAGTCAGTCTATTCCACTATCTAGTAGAGGAAATCATGCACACAACGGTACGACAGTATTCTTCGACAGGTCCAAACCGGTCCAACCGTTGGCAAGCTTTTTAGAAACATGGCATAGTATTTTATTGGCAAGAGGCAAAACCATACACATAGACTAGATTAAAATTATGGACGTCTAAAGTAATTACTATATACAAGGTTCAAGTGGTCAACTGCAAGTTGTCATGTAGGAAGTATCCACATTTGTCGACTGTCTGTAGACCCTTTATGTAGCCAGTAGACATTTTATGGACACGGAGGCCTATCAGATGCTGTGCTAACGCAATTTTGATTCAAGACACATTTTAGGGAGGAAAACTTCGAACCAACTTGGCTTTTTCATCATGACCTAGGCTTTATTATAGCTGTTTTAAATCTAGGAGCTGTCTGATAGCTGAAGGCTCAGTCGTGGAAACAAAGCAAGAAGCTCGTTTTGATACTCAGCAAACAAATACAAATAACATAGTAGACACCTCTGAAAAATCGCAGTTTAATTGAAATCTGAGTCAGACAATTCGTATTAAGAAACAACTATCTGGACGTCGAAGTTGCTCAAAGATTATCTATCTATATAAGAAATCTATAAGATATACTGTATATAATTTCGCCATTTTTTTGCAAACTCTGTACATAGTAAAATTCCTCTATATTAGCAATATATCAATCAGAAAAGAAAGTACTACAGAGCAACTTGCAGCCTTTCGATGTACGCAATCAATTTGCTTAAGTTAAGACTAAGTAATTATTGCAAAAGGTGATTATTATTAATTTTAACTCACAATTGTCGCTTACGATTGAACTTCGGCGTATTTGCATGAACATGTTAATCAAGCCCGCTGATATATGTAGGGTTGACATAGCGGTTTACTTGAAGTTATTGGAATGTACCTTTAAGTTGTTCCTAAACTATGTCAATCTGTTTCAGCTAGTAAATACTACTTTGAGGTTGTTTCGTGCTGGCGTCCTGCTGTAACGTACTTGTTGATGCCTGACGAGCGCTTTACTGTCATATCTTCTACACAGGACAGATCATCATTCGAGCCATGGCCGATGACCTACCGATACTTAGACGTTTGCGTCAATGGCTGTCAGAGGGCATCGGCGAAGACATGTACTACAAACGTCAGAGCACTGACACTGAATGGCACAATGATGATTATTAAGAAAAAAATCAATACAGGTTACATTATGGCGATTCAAAAAATACAATACCTATTAAAAACAGCTTGCAATAAGGAAACGGAAATATCCTTCATAAACCGCACGTATTAATGAGTCTGCGTACAAACGCACGCAGACACTCCAGCTAGCCAGAGAAGGGGCTTCTGACCGAATGTCTGAGGATTCTAATCCAAACACAAATTTGCATACGTAGTACACAAAAGCTAAAAAGAGCCTTTTACATGGCCGCTCAGATGTGTAGTAAGGGATTTCGTTAGTGACATTTCGCCGGCGGCCAGCATTTCCGTTACTGTTGGTCACATCTGCACAGCATTATTGCGTCACCGCAGAGAAACAGAGATCTTTGTAGTGGAAAAATCGCATACCTTATTTTTTCATCTAAACTGTGATTTTCTATATAATTTATGTACACTGCTTCATTAGTATGATAAACTGCCGCTAATTATATATCACCGCTATTATATGTCATCTGTGCAAACAGCGCTACCAAATTGCAGGAGACTCGAGTCTTTTCCATGCACATGCTGTAGCCCTAACGGACACTAGCGTTAACTATCACTATATCACAGCACCCCGCCTATTCGCAAAGATCTTTTTATATTATAGTACACGGCTGACTCACATCGTGACTTTGTCCGCCTTTTATTTTTCCTCCGTCTCTATCCTCTGGCGCACACATTGTGCCCAACATCATCGTCCTGAGTTTGCCAATTATTTGTTTCATATCCTAGTGACGTATTTCTTACTTTCCTCTGCCCTGTCTCCTCTACAGCGCTAAACACTGCTTGCGATGCTAACCTCCTGCTTACTGTCGTCCTTCTTTTGAACAGGGCTCACCAACGGCAAGGAACCCCATTTTCCACAAGACTTCAGCAGTCACACGATCACACTCATCGTTAATTGAACAAAACTCATTATCGATTTCTGTTGGTAAGCCACTGGCTCTACTGTCACTCTCATCGCTATTTTTTAATCTCCTTCACCTGCTGTTCGTGTTGGCACCTACCGTTCGGCAAGGCTACACGCTCACATGCAAAATGGCTGATCTAGTCAGAGGCATCATTAGGACGAGCGTGCAGGGAAGGCGGCTCTCGGTCTGTTCTGTCTACAGCTGCACTAAATTCCCCCTTAGACAGAGGAGTTCTCGATTACTGCAAGTTGAAAAGCTGCTGCTCCCTTGGTCGACCCGTTTCCCATATCCATCTTATTTAATAGGTGCCAGTCCGGTCTGCTGTCCGAACTTATACTAGTGAACAAGCACGCTGAATATTGACCTTTCATTCTTCATTAATTCTACTAGAGCCGGTACGGTCTATTGCCCCGCACTGCCTTATGTTGTAACGATCCCCTTCAGTTGCGCGGGACTCCTTATACTATCGCCATTTCTACTGTCGAGGTTTTAGTCTGATCCTTATGATATTATTCTCATAGGATTTGTTACGTGCAGGTTACCACGTTAACAGATGCTAGGCAGTAGTCTTATTAACAAAACTGAAGCTAAAACTTAAAAAGGATATACTTTCCAAAGATCAATTTTCCTCTTCTAGTTTTCATAGAATTTAGCTCATCCTCTTATATCAGTCACAAACAATTACTCCTAAAGTAAAATTGGCCACTATATAAGATATGGCGAACAAAAACCATTTAGCGGATCGAAAAACACGAATATATATATATATATATATATAAGGTAGAACAAATATATCATATGGAATATGTTTAACGGAATCGATCTTATTCTTTATCTTTCGAAACCTTTTGACCCGTTCTACATTCGTGAATCGCATTCTCATGTCTAATCTTGCTATCGTGGTGTGTTTGGTGGTACCGACGGATACGTGACGCCACCTGGCGCCCACGTTATCGTATGGAAGTCAAAATGATGAATCAAAATCAATCGGAAGAATGTGAAAGCTAAAACCATCACTTGATCTTGTTGCCTCAACCTAGGCCATCATGACTGGACGGTAACGCACCCTGTGCACTGTCCATCCATAAAGTTTGTCAAAAATTAAAGATATCTGATGCTATTGATCATTTCCTTTTGTGGTAATATCTCACAATCAGAAATACTGCTAGCGTAAGCGTTAGCTTCTATCCGAATTTATCAAGCTCTGCAACCAAAATCGCTTCTCTTTTGCTCGACACGTGATCCTCATTCTGTTTTTGTGAGCTCCAAATATTTCCCTGTGGAATACGCTTCACCGAGTTTATGAGAAACTAGTCGTTGTTTTTCTGCATTTTTAAATTTTCATTACAGTTTCTTAATATGTGTTTTGAGGAATCCTATCTTGAGCCAACAAGGATTGGCCGCATCGTCCATGCTATGTTGTTCAAAAGAGTTTACATAAATGCAGCAAGTCCGTTTGATGTACTCAGGTATAGTCGGCTCCTCTATGGTCTTTGAACCCCATTTTCACTGTGCTCTCCATCGTACCCGCACGATTACTAGTTTTCGATGGCTCTTAATCGCGCTCTCACCTTAGAGGTACATAAATTCAATCACCGAGTACTGATTTGTTATATATAAGCGTACTCATATATATGATATAGACTCATTATCTCTCGATGACACGTTATCATCTTATAGCCGTGGATAGCCCAAAATTTGATCTATCAAATCTCGTCAGCGAACGATGCCCAGTTTTAAAGACATGAACTATGCATTAGGTACGGCTTGACCCGTTGAAAAGCTGTGTACAGACTTACGTAGTCATTTCTGCCACTTGCCAAAACAGTTTGAATCTGCGCTTTTAAGTAAATTTATTTAGGTCATATTTCGCTTGTTATCCAAGCTTGGAACCACATACTTTATATGACGCGAGGGAATGAGGTACCCATCGATATGCCAACGGGAATTTACGTCTAATAATGAAAATGGTAATTTTTCAAAGATACATCAGTTGGAGTAACTACATGACAAATGTCGGTAGACCTAGGACTAGTGGCGGTAACGCGTACCGGGGTAGCTTACTTTAGGTGATCGTCTCAGATACAGCGTCTAGGGCTGATTAACGGCATTTAGATTATTTATGAACATTATACATGTAGGAATTGGATACATTTAGTAACGGATCATACATTTGTTGCTAACATTATGCAGCCTTGACAATGTACAACGCCAATATAGTCCTTTCGGTTTTCTTTCGCTACCAAATTAATTCGTTCATTAAAATCCAAATATATCTGCTCTTATATAATCATCCGACGAATGGATTTTAAAGCTGACCAACAGGACGACCTTTTAAACCATGTCAACGTGCGATATCTTTACAAGCGCTAACTGTTCTTCTCAATAATGCACTCGTCACAAACCACAGAAGTGTGACAAACATAACAAATACGATACCGTATATACCCATATATATATGTGTCTCAATTACGGTGAGTCGGCCTATGACGCAGTTTGGATCGTCGAATTTCTTCGTTAATCAGCAACCTGTGGCGTTCCATATGGGCCTGAACTAATACTAGCCTATATAATACATGTCGTATTACTCAACTTAGTCACTTTTTCGAACGCAATTTAACTTCAAATTGACTTCGACAAAACGCTTTCTGTATGCCTGCGGAAATGTGACTTCAGGACAGGTGAAACTGTGGTGGAAAATTTTCTGCCTATTTTCCCTTCTCTGTCCTTCAGTAAAAGTTTAATAGACAGCCAAAAAAACTTAACCGACCTGGTACAAATACGTGATCTCGGATGCACATTGCGCAGGTCCACATTTGGCATACAGCAATTCTTGCCGGTTTCTCCACGAAATCCAGCTAAATCGCGAGTTACCCTACGAAATTCTAAGTGTATTAATAGAATTCTTCGTAGAAATGTTTGTTTTTGTACCAATAAATAAGTTGCACATTGTCTTTTTTATCTATGAGCTTGAAGTGGGATTTTCGAGAACGAGAAACGCTCTCGATGAGGCCTAAGCGCGAAAACCCGGCAATATGCTGAATAGTGATAGGGACAGCGACTGCTTAAGGAGAATCGTTCCGACTGTTTGTAACAATTTCAATCTCATTCGAATCCCCATGAAAATTCCTTTCGATGTTTTTCCTGAGCACATTTTAATGTCTAACAGTTGTTATTGGCCTATTAACTAAGCAGTATTGTGTTTTACACAAGTTGCTCGGCCGGCTTTTTGCTTTGAGCCAGAAATTCATAGAAATCATTACCGGTGTTTCATTGTTATTACTAACCATTTCGGGCCCAGTACACGATTATTTTAGTTCTATAGTATATTCGATAATTATCATGGCATTTTCTGTAAAATTAATTGAACGAAAGGCGAGGGGTTGGTTTTCACTGTTGTACTTCTACATTCAGTAGTACACTTACGAGAGAAAAACTGAGAATTTTTCGATATGTAGAATATAATTTGCCCTGTAGGTGCTTATCCAATAAATCATTTTGGCACTGCGATTTCGAAGAATAGCCGAATAGTTGTAAGAAAATAACTAGTTACTAGATGGCTGGTAAAAAAAAAAAAAAAAAAATGCAGTGTTCACTAGGATTCGCTGACACGATAGCAAATTTGTATAATGTGTAAACATGTTTCCGTTACTAATATGGAATAGGTCATATAGGCAAACCTGCGCAGGATCTTGGAACCGGAAATCTTTTACCGTGCACCTGCGATACACAAGCCAAAAACGAGTTAACCGTGTCTGCCACACACAGACGGAATCAAACTGGGCAGCAAAGAGGCCACGCTGGCAACTGTTACCTAAGTAAGCCTTTGACATACGCTACAGCATCGGCATTATATCAGCAACCAAAATTCAAGGCGGATTAGTAAACTGTTAATTGAAGCCAGCATATCCTATATACTCTATACATAAGCAGACCTTCTGCTTATGTTGCTGTCAAACGTCCCAGGTTCGCTCGAAAATTTTCTTTTCAGGAAGTAACTGTGTTACACTCCGACTGCAACTGAAATTATAACAAAATTCCCAAAAACAGTTTCCACTAGACAAACATAGTTAGGGTACTCATAGCAAGATCTGTACTGCGCGCAACGCCTTATTTATAGAATATAATAGAATGATTTATAGAATAGAGAGCATTGTCTAATCTGTTAAGGGGAAGAAGTGTTCATCAGTCTACTCTTTTCATAACTTCTTCGTATGTGAATGAACACCCGACCTGTAGACCCTGCCTTTATATATGACAGTATTTATACCTTGTACCTTCTTAAGATGGAAAATAGGACCGTACTTTTTTAAGGAATCGAGCTATACAAATGTTACGTCCAAAATTATCAGTTGCTCAAAATTACATGTCCAATACGCGTGTAAATATAGTATCCTCTTGTTAATTACTTACTAGGCCTATTCTGGCTAAAGGGAACTCGGATCATCATCTACAACGATATGATGAAGTGACGATGGAGATCTTTTGTTTGAACTTAACGCTTATGCTACGGGACAACACGTGGACGAAGGCTGGGAATAAAAAAGACCATGATCCTAACCGCCGTTTGTTTTGCAGCGTTTACTTTCAGCTCGGCCACTTGCTAAACCTCTGATCTGCAAAACGATCCGTCCTGCGTGCATAAGGGTGTGAACAGGCTAAGGTCACAGACAGACCTTTTGGAAGTAGGCTCAAGAACCCTTTGTGTCCAGGTGTGTACCCTTATTGATTCGATGCTCCACAAGAAACAACAGTTTGTACAGCTGAACACGATGTCTTCAGTGATGGTTTACTCACGACGTTGGGCTCACTTCCTCGACAATTTAGTATTAGACTGAGTTTCAACTTATTTTCACACGACACAAATTCCGATCAGGTGATCAGCTAAAGCTGCGTCTTGCCAGTAACACCGCAGCAGCCACTTACGTGTTAAGTCTTCTCAGGAAACCCAGTTGTCCTGGCAAAGTGGTGAAACACGCACCGCTACACGAGCTTCTTCTCAATAAAGCAACCAAACATTTACAATGGGACCCTTTATTATACTTATTTACAAAACGTAGGATGCCTCATGTAGATAAGGCAACTGCTGCTACTATTAGTCTCTAGGTGAAATGCTTTTTCTCTAAGAGAAGATATGAAATGACACATCGAGACAAAGTTGATTTCCATGTACCTATTTCACCCATACACTGACGAGCTGAGCAGTTAGCTTTTCAACGATAAAATCTATGTCAAACCCCAACTTCTCTCGAGGTTCGCATACTTTTTTCACTGTATCCGCCTTGATGGCGAAAAAAACGTATAAATGGCCTTCAGCTCCTTTGTTGTCACGTGGCGCGCGCTGAGTTCCTTTTTTTCTGGTTAGACATGCTAAATCCCAATTCGGGGATTTGCAGACAACTCTTTCTAGCTATAACTAGCTCAGTTCTGTTAAATATGTCAATCTATTGCTATACAATAGAAGCAGAAATACAGAAAATTGGTTTACATGAAGTAATGCTGTAACATGTACGGAAAGTCTGCGTTCAGCGAAGACAGCTTATTGGCAACTGGTTACTTGAAGCGTTTATGACGTTCTAAATTAGTCCATTGTACTAATTAGATGCTGCACGCGAGTCGTGCGTCTGCATACTGTGCGTCTTTTGTTCAATTAGCCACCTCGCATAACGTTAACTGAATAATTAATAGCAAAAATAGATCCATACTTAATGTCATATACGAGCTGCCAATATTTATTTGGCACAAAATCAGTAAGATAGCTATTAGTGAGGGTTAGTATGGCGTAGACCAAATATGCTACGTAAAAGCTATCTGTTACCTGCCCATTACTATTTCGTTGTGTTTCCGTGAATAAACCTTGTTTGTTTACTAAGCTTAGAAACGTTCGTAATATTCTGAATTCGAATTCAAATCTGCCGCCAAAACACTCCGTTTTTTTGCTGGAAGCCAGCCGCTTGAAGGAACGATGCTCAACGGAGGTACTCGACGTATTTATTTATTTTTTATTATTTACAATACTGTAAATCAGATCAATGGCCGACGACGCCCTTAGATTGATTATTCGCAGTCATATTTCGATTGCTTAACTGTTCCATGGTGGGTCCAACGACATTTCAAATGCTGTGCACTTTTACGTCTCCTTTCCCTCGATTTAAGTTTTTCGCTTATCGCTATCGGTGTATTTCGTCACAATATAATTTTTGTGATGACCTATCCTATTGCACCATTGTTTGCTACAATGCCCTTTCAAGCGAAGACCAAATTCTGCCTGAACGGCCAAAGTCTAAGTAACTGATCGCATCAACGACGAATTATTTTTTTTTCTCGTTTTTATCGAAAATCGGCGTTTCACTTTTTTGTCGGGATGATTTAGGGAAATCAAAAGTTATCCCCTGTGGCCACAGTTTCGGAGAAAAGTGCGGTAGATTCTTACGCCGCTTCGTATGTGCAGATACGTATCTGTTCGTCTGGTCAACTCCCATTTACCAAATTGTTATTATTTCTGAAACGACTTTGGTCCCGTTTATAATGACAGCATATGGAAGGGGGGGGGGACGGAGTAATCAGCTGTTTTTAAACGACTTCAGCAGGCGGCAGCTTGCCAACTTGAGATGTCCGTCTGTATGTAACCCAGGCTGGTTATAGCTAGTAGCAGTTGAGGACACAGCGGAAGGCGGAAAAGTTGATGATTGGTAAGCAATTTGTAGGGTAAAGATAAAGCTAGCCGATCCGCTCGACTGCTCAAGAAGCTCGAAATCACTGCCATTAGCACGCTATGGAAATAGGGACAAACTTCAGAGGTGTTCACGGAACGAGCAAAATGTACAAGTAGGGGAAAAACCAAGTCGAAAAGGGTCATGGTCTAATAGGGCGGTAGACAGATCGTTACGTTGAAAAGTTTGCGTGTATAGATTGCGGTAGCCCGCGATCTAATCGTGCGGATAAACCGGCCTCATTTTCTCTTATCTCGTTACTTGTGGTAAAATCACTATAGAGCGACTACTACTATACTGTGCTGTAGCGCTGGTAAAAGCTTGAGACGTACATAACACCCTCCATAATTGCAGAATCCTTAGGTCGAATATGCCCGATGTATTATTTTATTATTTATATATATACAGAAGTCCTTGCCGGCTATAACAAGGATGTTTTAACTATGTTTATCTAGCCATTATGTAAACGGATTATAAGCCTACTGAAGATCGTATACGTCCGTGTCGATCTATAAAAGAACGCTCATTTGTCTAGTCATTACTTCATCCGACCAGAATTTCAAAATCGTGAACAAATCTGCAGACTCAATGATAACTAGTAGAAGAGGAAATATCGATGCACGGTATCCCATACTGGCAGTAACAAGCTGGCGAAACTTTCAAGCAGAATTGATGGATAGCTTCGAAGATTTTTACTCTCCCTGGCCACCAGTGGGAGGCCCTATATATATCGCATCCGTTGCCGGTAGAGCCACAAAAACACTATATTGCGAAATCGCATTGTATAAAAATAAATATTACACACTACTGAACAGAAAAGCAATTTTGAAAAAAATCTATATTTTATTTCAAACGAAATTAATAGCCGTTATTACCCACTAAGCAATGTAACAACGTAAAATAAAATGTAATAAGTATACAATGAAGGTGACGCCTCATTGTCCTAAACTACTGCATAGATGTATATTGCGTTCATTACATAGGATGGTGAACGTGGCATGGACAATGAGCGGGGCAGCCTAACTACAAACAATGGACAAAAAATGGTAAACTTTTATACTTCAAAAATGTGTAAATACTTTCTTCATCAGAAAAACCAGAGAAAAATTAATGCTGGATATACGTATGCACCGAAGTGGTTTTGGGAAGGCAAGAGGACATCTGAGGGCACGCCCAATATATCAGAAGGAGACAAAAAAGCATTTGATCATTTGCGCTATACCTGCCTGCGCGCACGACAATATGTCTCCATATATGATTATGCCGTCACTGCTCTAATTTTGTCGTGTGTGTATATACAAGTTGTCTATCAGAACGAGGCATAATGAATCATCATCATCATCATCTCAGTTGATATTTTAAAGAGTGGCAAGGGCTAGAAACAAAATGATTTACTTTTGGACGTCCTGTTTGACTTATATTTTTACGTTACATTTTACATAGAATTCGTTTATAAATGAAAGTGTGTCGAGAACTTTAATCCTGAAGTTCTCATAAGGTGCATATAAATTGGAAATTCGCGCATTTCATATGTCTTATTTAGTTTCCGGCCAAAATTACGAGACCAAGCTCAAGTATCTTAGAAATCAACTCGGTGCCTTTTAGCCACTCATGACGATATCTCATAGGGGCGAAAATGTTAAAAACAACAAACGTGGATCCTATAGGACCTCTATAATACGAACCAGCAGTTTCCAGAACCAATTCGCTCGGGTTTAGGCTCCTCGAGGTAACAACGGTGTTTAAAAAGGTAGAAAAAGCCTAAAACGGTGATGATCCGACTATCGAAGAACGATTATTGAAGAGCTCAGGGTGCTGGAATCTACACCACGAGCACTAACCTGTGGCTTATCAGCCAGTCATATTTGAGGGCGTCATAGATTCAAACTCCATCTAACTTATCACTGACTCCGTTTAACTTTCTACAGCAATACATGCTCACATGTCCACCATGTTATTTCAGCGTAAATGATAGTTCACTCCTCTAGAGATAGTATGCAACTATTAAATATACACGAGATGGTTTTCAATATATACGAGACGTGCTTCACATCCCAAGGATCACTACGCTTCGTATACAACAAAGCTTTGATCTGAATAATTTCCTTCTAACCATGTTAATGTCCGACCCAAGTCTCTAGTTCCAGTTAGAAATTACACCGAAGAAACAAACTATTTTTTAAAAAGTAGGGAACTATACATAAATAAGAAAACTATAACAGTATGGCACATTCTTAACAAAATGAAAAAATAAAAATTATGGAGGGAAAGGGAAGACGATTTAACTAGAGGGTAGCCCAAAATTGAAAGAACCTAAAAAGAACTCATGAAACATCAGAAACTTATGCACATTTAAGTTGGTTTTAACCATCTTCTCGTGTCGTAATGGCACTCGCCGAAAGTTAAGTGCCTCACACAAATATTATTCTGCTCTCTCTCACGCGTTGCCACTATTTAGTGACAAAAAATACATACGCCATCTTAATCGACACATGTCTTTTTTGGGACGGAATAATCATTAAAACCTAAACTAATCCTGTCGAAGCCTTCAACTAGATTCCGACTTAACTGGAGCCGAGTTGTCGGACGGCATTTATATTATTTGGCGGGGTCTTTCGCAAGGACCTATAACATGAGTCCATATCCCAATGATAAGAACAAAAGGTAGACCCAAATTATTGAGCCGTTCGGACTAGGCGCCGGCATGCCTCAATCATTTGCCACCTGCTTGGATCTTGGGAATAAAAGCACGCTGAGGTACCATGTCAGTACAGGATCTACGCTCGTAAGGGTGGCACAGGTTAATGAGCTTATAATCCGTAACAATGAAATAGTTCACACGTCTACCCCTGCTAGCTGTTCCCAAATTTTTGCCATACGTCCTATGGAAGGGGTAGAGTAAAGCAAAGCTCCCCTTGTTTTTTTCATTTCCTTTCTATAGACTAATCTCTTGACATAAATGGCCTTAAACAAATAGTTGTCATATTTTATCTTGATGAATGGGTGATATAATGTTGCTGAAAAATTTCATCCTTAATTGACATCCACATATTTTCCTAATTGCGAAAATAGATGCCATTTTTACTGTTAATTAATAATAAACACTTTCAACTTTTCATACTCTCGCTAGCAACTTTTAAGAATTTGTAAATTTCTTAGAGCAAGTAATAACATTATCAGCTAAGTTAATGTTGCTAGCAAAAACCATATCCATAACTTGTTAAGCCTAAATCAAAAAAAGTAACGCAATTACGAGGATGAGCACTGTTTATAAAAGAGATACTTAAGTTTTCAGCCAACTTTAGCACATATCGCTATAGGTTTATAGTATTTATATGTTAAGTATATAAATGATATACTTAACGGTCGATTATCTTCAATGAAACGTTTATAGAATAATTACTCATATTTCGCCAATTACACGTCGGTTGAGTAGCAGAATGTTATTGCTTGGCCCTAAAATTTACATTTGATGGAAACTGTGCAATAAAAACAATAATTCTAATGCGTCTTGAACGATTTTCGTCATTGTCGAGTGTGTGTATATATATATATATATATATATATATATATATATATATATATATATATATATATAGTTGTGATCAAGGTTGTAAGCAATAAACAGTTGGTAGCCTAGAATACGAGGGCCCTAGTCGCTAGTCGACATACTGCCAATCCTCGATCGGCGGTTTAGTCCTCGGTACAAAATGCGACGAAAACGATCGAATAAAAAAAAATGTTTTTGCTATATGGATCTCATCTCTGGCAAAGCTATAATAAAACAAACAAAAAACAAGGCTAGATCTAAATCATAGTATTTGCATAATTAAATGCTGATAAAATGACTCCACTAGAGTACCAGTCGTCTGATATACTGGAATCTCCAGTTTCCTGCGTGATAAACGCTCGCGCTGTCTTCTCAAAATCACCACCTGTTCACGCCCATTCATATGACTGAATCCAGGCGACAGCAGGTCTTCTGCATGAATAATTCGTCTCGAAGAAGATTAACATCACGGTATCATTTTTTGTATGTTTACTTGGCATACTTATCGTTGCTGAAGCTTCGTCTCACTAGCAAAAAAGCATTGCTGAATTTCGACACATCACTATATACGTACTTTTATTTTAGCAACTTTGCACTATCAGCTCTGCACGATCACAGAGTGGAAGTGGGCACCGTTCTTACATATGCGAGAATCAACGGTATCCGCAGCACGGCTCTTCATTGCCGAAGGTAAAAGCTCCTGTTCTATATCGGTAACGATGTGAAAGTGAAGTATTAACGAAGTTCGTTGTTTGTGTTTCGGTAGCAGTGCACCGATTTGATTAATCTAAATCAATATTAAACCAATTAAATTCATCTTCAGTTATAACTAGAAACAGCAGCCAGGAGCACGACAGGACTGCCTTTGTCAACTGACTGATAATTTCGTTTGTTCCATCCCCTGGTTGGCACAGGGTTGTTCGATAGACCTTCTATGATGCTCCGATTATCTCGCCGAGGGAATGCTTTGCCGTGCGACGAGTCGGAGCCAAGTACAGATTATCTATGGAACATATACTAACCGTTAGCTTACGATCTAACTCAAAAACTGCTATCAGGTGCAAATAAATAAGTTAAAAATGTGTCGACTCACATTGATTCACTTAATTGCTGAAAGAATACGTTATCTAGATTTACTGTACTCCATCGTTCCACGTTAGAAGACCACTGGCATTATCAGTACGTCGGTATCAACGTGCGACGCAAATAACCATACTCGTCAGAGTTAGCTACTCTCAGTCTCTAGGTTGAACTATATACATCACCTAAAAAACATGGCGCCCTTATCAAGACTGTACATGAATATACTTCACAATGGTCCAGTTTACGGTTAAGCGATGTTTACAACGAAACAATTAAACGAATCAGTGATTACGCACTCTGAATTGCTGCGCCTTCGATAAGCCGGAAGTGCGAACAGATCATTGGAGCTCATTAGGTCGTCCCTGCCGCCTAGGCAGGAGTGGGTTTGTCATTTATCATCTAGAATTAACCTATTAGACAAGCAAGCAAGCTGTAGACTAAATATTCAATTCAATACAAATTGATAATTATAGCGTCAAACAATTACACAAGTCGCCGTGAATGACGAGAACGGGTACCAGGTAAAAATAGAGACAGCACGTCCTCGTAAAACATTGCGTAAAACCTCGTTACGTATTAAATCTCGATTCTCGTTAGAAAAACTATCCCGATGTTCAAATTAGCTAGTAATAACAACAAGCGTTTTTTTTTTAACCTATAACAAGACATGTACTTTATCCAACGCTAGTGAAATCGCGCTTTATGCCACCGTCCAGGAACAACTTATCACGGTGACGCACAGCGGGGGGGCCTAAGCTTACCATCTATCGTGGGTGCGTGCAATGATACTGCATCCGTTGACAACACAGCCGTACATTATACGACGGGCACAATGCGTATTACGGGTAATATACGCATTGGAATTATAGGTGTGTGATTAAGGATGTATGCAAGATGCTGATTACGAAGTGGTACCAAACGCGCGTCCTGCATTCGTAACAATTACCCAAAAACATTCATATATACACATATATTGTACACAATGTTCCTAATAACGGCAAAGTTTATAGCCAATAAGGCCATAAATGTGTCGTGATGAGATGTCAAGCGGCTGAGTTCTCTGGGCAATCAAGTCGCATTCGATTTTACCGAAGATGGCAACTTTCTGTAGACAAAAAAAAGAACTACACTATTGGCACACAAATGCTGCCTAGGTTCAAGTGAACAACAAGGGTACCCCACGATGTAGATGCGATTCAGCTTATGTCGTTAACAGACAATATAAATGAGCTTACTAATCAGCACTATATCTCATTATGTTTGTTGAGATCGTATAGCCCGAAGGTCATATACTTGTTTTGTCACATCCTTTAAAGGTCCGTCCATTAGACATTTGACTTCACATGCTTTGTTTGTAAGTGAAATTTGTTTGTGCAGGTTGTTCTATCAAACAGCTTAAAAATGAATAAAAGAAAGCGATCGCACAATTATAAGCCATACATACATATATATATATATAGGCCAAGCACGCAAAATCCGCTACCTGTTTTTTTAGCCTTGACAAGCCGTCCGCACTTTTTGGCGCGGCGGTAACGTGTTTTCCCAACAATCTTAACTGTGCGTTAATTTGCCTAGGTTTAAAACCACGTGTAGATATATTTCAACTGTCGAATAGATAGATACCCGACCAATAAAAATGATCCAGATCGCTGGTAGTTCTATGTACGACGCAGACGGCTGTCGCAGACTGGACAATCGATCCTTCTACCGTACTAACAATTTAGATTTTATTTACAACAAAGACAGATACTCGAATCATACGGGGACTGTATTTCTGATACTGTGGCCTTAAGTATTTGAGCAGGAACACAATACGAAATGGCTATGGAACCGTTACGTTAACATGAACTAGCATAAAAATGTCACGCAGTAGATACTGTAGCCTTCCTAGTAACGTTTTCTATTTTAAGTATCAATACGCTGCAGGCTTTTTGAGAAACAGAAAGTAGAATTATGATGCTTTACTTACAATTTGCATGTTTAATTTAATAATGTATTACCTCCTAAAGCTTATCACTCGGTCCTACAAACTATGGTGGTTCGAGCTGCTTTCTCCGCGAACTTTTTATAGGACATTGAATAGGATTTTGTCGTTGAAGCCAGTTCTCGGACGATACCTATGTAGGCAATTCAAAAATACATGCCGTGGCTTTACGTTGCATTATTCAAACAGATAAACGAAAGCTAATTTTTATAAGAGACGCAATAAAAAGAAACGTACCCATTATTCCATATACAGTTAAGTTTTTCACGTAACATCTTGTTACGGATGTCATCTTGCTATTAAGGGGTACCTTACATTGCCTAAATCTCTACCTTAAAATGGTGCATCGTAACTCTTTGAAAGCAACTTATAATTTCATTGCCAAACGATTTATTGAAGCTGTATATCATCGATACGCATCGTTGCGCTTAAACGTATATCCCCTTTGGCGGGATAAATTGAATCTCTTTTTCAAAATCTTATGCGATGACTAATAGCTATGTAGGCCTCTACCGATCCAGATGGCGTAGATCTGCTTCGCTCCATTCCCCCATGTAGAATACGAATATAAATTTCATAGCAATCCGGACGCAATTCCGATACAGGTTGCCGACAACTTCACGATTAGGAAGACCAATGTCGATGTCCCATCGTGTGTTTCCCACTTGCCTGCTTAACAGAGTTTATCGAGCACCTGTGACCATATTGGGCCTTCGTTAAGCTAGTGGTTAGATGAAATTTGCCCATCTACATATCGGTTGATATTTAAAACTAGCTAATATTATGACATATTCGTCTGAAAACAGACGCGCATGTCAAAAAGATTCAAAGCTTATATATGTATGCGTTTACAAGTACGAGGAGAGTTTGCTGGTTCTTCGACATGCAGATTGCATAGAAGTGATGAGCTATGGAATGATTCCGTTTAGACAAATCTTTTTGTGACATCGATTACCCCCAACGAAGGTGTGCTTTTACAATGTACAGCAAATGTATAATAATTTATAATGCTCGATTTGATATATCGTACGTATGAAGATCTTGCGTCAGTTTGGCTGGAGAGCTCGAAGGGCTCATACAGATGACGGTGAGATCCACCTACGAGCCTCTAAGCGCATTAAAGTAAATCTCTGCAATGCAAAAAGCAAAAATTTACGCAATCCTTAACCTACGGATATTGGTCCAGTGAATGAATATGTATACAAATCCGTGTAGCTCCGAGAACAATACAATGTATTTAGGTAGGCAGTTTCAATATAGTCGTAATTAACCACAGATGAATACATTTGCCTCTTTATAAATCTACTGTTTGATTTGGCTAACATTCAGGGTGATAAGGCCTGGCTGCCGCGTAACAAAAGCTTCCTTTACCTAAGACTAGATAATACCTCACCTTGGATATTGCTGGTAAGACAAATACTGGCTCCTTTCATTTGCCCGTTTGAGGCTAGCCTTATTGAGGACATGATATACGTCGAACACGCTCGTTAGAAAGCTGATGTCTCCAATGGGCTAACGCACAATAGACTTTCGAGAAAGAGTCGAATTTGGAAGAAGAAAGAATACACGGTCGGTATTCGACGACGCTAAACGTTCGATCCGAACAAGCAATAAAGATACCGTGTATAGATAGCTGAACGGCAACTACAGTCCGCGCCAAAGATGTCTGTTTTTACTCGTTATTCAAAGTGCAGATTTTATTTGATATTGAGAGGGTTCCATCTAAGCAGGTCATGCCAAACACTCAGGAAAGACTTATTTGGATATAGATATTGGCGGTAATAGTTCTACTATACTATGTCGATAATGAGCAACTTGATTCGAAGGCGGCATGACAAACCTCACCAAGCTATCTTTTTGCTGTCGCGCATTTTCCCTCACTAGCTTCATTTGTTCACGGCATATATCGCCGCTAAACATCGATCCGTGTGACGGCCATTGGAAAGTTCGTCATAGCTTACCCCACTAACAGAGCGTGGGCCAACGGTCTTGCTCGGTTAGATCCGTCTATACAGCTGCTGCTGCTGCTGGTGCTGCATCATGCAAACATAGAACTAATGGAGGGGTACTCTTAACGGGGGGTGAGAATGATGAAGCAATCGATGATAATCATGATGAAACTGGTGCCGTTACTGATGATGATGATGATGATGATCATTATCATCTAAGGTAGTTTGTTTGATTTTAGTTTATCCGGACAAAATTGGTAGTAACAACGGTACGGAAACCATCTTAATGGCACATTGTCGTATTCAAGCGGACTGAACCTAAATGTTCACAAGCGTTGAATGGATCGTCCCAGCGGCGATAATTGGCGTGATAACTTATTCAGATTCAACTGCTAATACACGACCAAGCTAACAATAATAATAACGAGAAAAAAAAATCTAAGGAAACGGTCTACTAATCTCTTGAAGCTGCTGTCGCAAAGGGAGCAATGGCCAATGACTATTCAGGTTCCTCACAGCTCAATATAAACTTTGAATTAGCCGTTATTATCTGACGTAACTTCACCTAGGAAATCTCAGTAATGTCGGAGCTTTCCACAATAAAGAGAACAAAACATCGCCTATTATAGATCATTATCGTACTCCGACTCGGAGGTACATATTAGTTAGATGTTTGCATGTTAACACACTGCCGCAATCGAGCAGATTTTTAACGGACGCAAAGCGCCGTCTGTCAAAACCTGTATTCCAGACGTGACGTACTACAGGGTTACAGTTTAAACACTGAAAATGCCGAATGTGAACGGAGAACGTGTTTCTTCTAAACTAGCTTCAAGCTAATTAGAGGTGAGTGTATGTATTCTACGTGCAATTTGCGGAATTATAGTCAACAAGACACCCATCTGCAGCATACAGTAGTTGCGACATCTATAGAATGGCGGCTCGTGGAGAGAAATCGATTTTGGTGACATGTAGGAATGGGTTTGCGCGTGAGCTATTACTTGCAACGGACATCGGGGGCATGTGCTAGCATGAGACACTCGCTGAAAATAGAACAGTAGATGTAGCTCACTATTTCAAGTCTTTCAAGAAGTCCAGTGACCGTTGACACGGCAGTCTGAACCGTATAGCTTGATTGAGCAGACGGATAACCGCCGTTGACTTCCCCCGCTGATTTCTGCAATTTGAATCCGTGTTATGACGAGGCTTTTTGTATTCTAAAGGGGACAACTTGTGGCCAGGCATATTCCACTATTGATTTATTTCCGAAGGCCATTGATGAAAAAATTACATATGGTCATATGAATAATAGGTGTGTGGCTACCCAGAAACGGCCAGAGCACTGAGAAAGGTGTATAAAAAGTAGTTATAATTTATCATTTTAGGCCAAAAGTTATTCTACAGTCCGCTTGATTCATTTCGCAGGCTAATATTTATAATGAACGATTTAGGATGCTATTAGTATTCTAACATCTTGGGTATCTAACTATTCAATATAAGCTAGTAGGAATACGATCACCTTTTAGGGGAACATCTCGAAGCCTGACTTTGCAGCTCCGAACGCACTTCTTAGAAGGTTTGCTATAGGGCCTAAAAAATCATATCAGGAGAATACGACCCATAGCTTCCATAGTCTATGAACTGTTCTAGCCTACTTTGTCGTCGATCGAATAATGCTCACATTTCGTCTACGCTGATTGTGTACGTCCGTGTTGGGAAGATGCCACCCGTCACTTGGCTGTTTCTAGCGGACTTTTTGGGCTAAGGAACTTCGTCACCTTTGCCATCCCTAAAAGTGATCACATGGCCAACGGTCATAGCTGATGTCACAACACCGTAGCTATCCTATTTGACTTTGAGTTACTTAATACTAACGACGCTGGAGTCCGTTTAGCCTTCTCATGTATATACGATTCTGTCTACTGCATCTTTGCTACATTTGACTACATATTTTTATAGGTGACAACCGAATCACTCTAAAGTTAAAGTTCTGAACCTTTTTGTTGAAACTCAGACTGATAACAGGGTGTTCAACTTGCAGCGATGCATTCCAGCTGCTCGAAGCTTATTCAATTTCAAGTTTACCGTATCAGCTTATAGCAGCCTAATATTCCATACAGACTATATTCCAATATATCTAGAGGTCATGTGAATGACTAGAACACGAACTAGCAGTATCTACGATTTGAAAAGGCTCGTGGTAGCTCTGTTTATAGTAAATATGATGGCAACACATTTAATGTTGTAACAACAAACTTCTATATAATTTTGAAGCGTTTCTACACAAAAGCAAAGTATCAACACCCGACTTATAGCTTACGGAAGAATGAGATGGAAGAAAGAAGAATCTTTCCTAAGATGGCAATTGTCTGGAAAACATCAAACACTCGATTAAAACGATACTGTTTCTAGATCCTTTCTAATAACATTGATCTCAAAATATCAACCTGTTTTTCATCGCCATTATGAAGGTTGGCGTATGGCTATGGTGAGAATGGTTTAACTAGTGACAAAAACGTTGTATTATATAGCTGTCAATTATGGACAATTTTAATTTCACTTTAGGAGTAGCTCATCTGTTTTTGCATTACTGGGAATTTTCTCAAAAGAAGAAGCCCATATTTTACATAAAAGAGCTTGCTTTGCTCAAAGAGTCTTGTAGCTAAATCAGAGAGCCGAGCTGTTTGTGAAACATCAGCCAAAGCATCCAACAAAACTAAACTATGCATTTTCTCACTCGTGACAATGACTCGATAAATAGTAAAATAGGGGACCCGATCTGCTTGTTGCTACGATACGGCAGTAACTTCTATAGACTGAACATACTGTATTCTAAGGTCGTTTAATTTGCTATGATCCTTTAGCATTCACCATATTATTTTTGAAGAATAAGGGAAACAACGTACTTTTAAACGCTGACTAAGACGTATGGCTCATTGCAGTAAGTTGCAACGGCACGCCAATGGCGAATTTCGATTTCGTCTTCTACATCCAATTGAAATGCAATCAAGGGAACCAAGAACTCGTATTGACCGCTAAGGTTAGGCAGGGCCTCAATAAAAGCCAATTGAAGTACAGGAGCGAAGAACCTACATTACACTTTGAAATCAGGAGAACGACGGAATGGAACAGTCAGCTGTTAAGGCATCGATACAGGCACTAGTTTCTTGCCATAGAAACCGAACGCTTAACTAGACTTTCCGTGAGTCCACCGCCATAGGATTCACTAAGCTAATTCAGATGCACAAAGAAACGCATCTTTTCTACCATAGATTTAATGTTTTTTTTTTTTGTTTTTTTCTGATCCACTCACAAATATATCATTAAAATTCATCTGATTTCAAAGGTCAAAAGCTTGTCCAAATGCCAATTCACAGCATGCTATGCTAGAACAAACTAGAAGAGCACTTAGTGGACCCCTCTACTTGATTAATTCCATTGAGTATAAGATATATCAGCCCATATCGAAACGGTAGCTTATTTGTAAACTATACAATTGCTTGCTTCTTTAGCACGATCTGTTATTGTCCTTCTAATCTACATAACAATTTGCTTCGAGAAAAATGTTCCGTGCAATTTTATTAGAGACATCTGTAGTAAAGGTTATAATCCTATCGCGAACTGATTCACCCAAGTAGTATGTTAGTCATGCAAGCAGAACTACCTTGAAAATAGGTTTATCTAGTAAGGGTAAGCTGCTATGTATACAAATGCAGTTGGTCAAAATGCAAAAATTTAAGGTTGGCTTGAAAAAGATGTAAGGTCATATATGAAAATTGTTCGCTTGTATGAAATAAGTTATATATTCAGGAACCTTTTGGGTAATTTTTAGTGCTGTTTTATTCAATTCAACATTACGTTTCGTGGAATTAATTCAGGTTCTTCTAGATTAGATATTTCGAATTGACCGATTGGTGATACTGCTCCTGTATCTGAAACGTCGTAATATCAATATGACGCTACTTAATAGAGCCTAGGTAGATATTGGATCTTCCTAATTGTTCAGACGGCTAGCGAAGTGGGCACAAAAGGGTTCGCATCTTTATCTTCGACCGGAATTAATAGGATAGGGAGGTCTCATTGACCAGTTTCACCGTGTGTAATATTATCGGAAGGCCGCTAGAGCATTTGGCATGCTTGCAAACGGAACGATCGGAATCGTTGTAAACAACGTTTTTTTTTGCTAGATATCCACTGACAGAAGTTACTTTTAAAGGCAAAATGTAGTTGGATTTTGGTCGGTACGATTTTTGAGGCAGAGATTACGAGTAGGACACGGGAAAAGAAACATGTTACACTAATAAGGGCAGGCCGAAAGTTTTGGTCAAGACTGAATTAAAAACCTTTTAAATAGGAGTCGTCCGTCGCGCTAAATGCGAGTTGAAGAAACACTCCGTTATGAAATCGAGCAAATACTAACCATATCAAGCAAACAGTGAAGTAGGGATAAATATCGAATTATTACTTAACATATATATATATATATATGTTTATAATATTCAGTAGTTTTTTTTATTCAAGCGCACACGTGTTATAGTCATTTAACAGTGTTCAGCGATTTTTATTGGTTACTTAAATTGCGTCTATGTAATAGGTCGACTTATCGCTTCGTCGAATAATAACATTTAGGTATAATTAGTTATAATTAGCATTGAACTAAAATCAACATATGATTCAATGATATTGTCTTTAGGTTTTTTTTAAAAAAATAAAAGATATACACGGTGTTGCATATATATTGGACGCTACGGTTGTTGTTATCATCATCGGCATTATTGTCATATTCTTTTGGTTTTGGAAAATCGGTACAATAGACACTCTCGGGTTTTTGTTGTTTGTTTATTACATACATATATAACATTTAGCAATAATAAACATTTAATAAATGTACATATTTCGGCCATCGTACACAAGTGAATAACCTAGTATATACAAGTAACTGCTTACCTAATATACCCCCATGTGGTATGCTAAATTATCTATTCATTCGCCTTCATCTTAAAGGGCGTTGTTCTGTAATCGCAAATCGACCAGCTCTATAAATCTATCCGGAACTATAATATTTGTATAATAATAATGATCATCTCAAGTAATTATCTAATGGGAACATATACCTTTTCTACCACTGCCTTTTCGGCTACCTACCATTCTCTTTCATTATTTTCATATAGGAGTTGTTCGTGTACCTATAATACGAATAGTAATAATAATTATATATAATTATAGTGATGGTGTTCTCCCTGTGTCTCTGCCACGTGCGTCAATAGGTTCATTGCGCCATTGGCTCTCATAGGTGAAGCTCAGCTGTTTTGTATTCGAATCACTCATCAGAAATTACACGAAGGGCGGTGTAGGGTCTCGAACGTTGTATGTACGTATGTATGTATGTATGTATGTATGTATGCATGTATGTCTGTATGTATGCATGTATGTCTGTATGTATGCATGTTTGTATCTTTGTATGTATGCATGTATGTATATATACGCATGGCATTCGGGCCAATAGGCATAAATAATGGTGCCTAGCTTATTTGTAACCCACCGCTATTTCCATGCTAAGACAAAAAAGATGTTGAATGGAATAATATAATTACGTTATTTATTATAGTTGAGATTCTACCGAGTCGTACAAAGGATCAATATCAGAAAATTTTAAAAACGCTATCTATCTTTGCTAAAGGTCGCGCTGTAAGTTTTGAGATAGAGTCCGCATATAAACGGAACATTTGTGTGTGTCAAATCTCATCACCTAACGACAGTTTCTGGGCTACAATAGTCCACTCTCATTGATCATAGCAATAGTAAACAAACATGAGGTAGTGTTTCTGCTACTGTGTCATTATGATTTTTGCTTAGATGTTACCGTTTTTTATATGAATTTCTCAATGTTTTTATATATCTAGTGAAACACTTAAAGTAAAGATACTTAATGTTACATGTGCTTTGTTTGGCTTGTGAAAGGCTTGCAGCGACCTCTAAGCGACTTCCTAACCTAATTACTTTTCACTCACGTCCTTCTTTGGTCGTTTTCTTTTCACCACCCAAACAGCACTACCTGGAGCACTTACGTGGGGCACGGCACACCTCCCTGATGAGAAGAAAAAAAATTGCCGGGACGACATCGAGGCTCGCTATGCCACCTGCATTACCAATTCAATCGCAATCAATTCAGGGAGCTAGTCGTCCCCGCGTTCCTTCATTAACATCACATAATATTTTGTGCAAACCAGCCTGCTTGTCAAACTCTTCCACACGGCGACTGTCATGCTTTGAAAATAAGCAAAAAAAAAAAAGAGGAGTTGGCGAGGGAAGGGGGCAGGGAGCAGGTGTAGCAATGGAAAAAAGAGAGAAATAGCACGAGCGTAATCTTTTGTATTTCCGGCTATGCAGTGCTACCTTTTATTCTACTTAGACGCTTTATTCCTATGCAGATTTTGACTCACATGATATTCACTGACAAGCAAACACTGCGATCGGCCGCAATCATCGATTCGACTACCCTCCGCATCAGTTGCGTGCCTGCTGCTTATGCTACGTTACGGGCCCGTTTCTCAATCAGGACATATAGAAAAAGGCCAAATAGTGTCCGAACAATAACAGAAACCACCTGCCTCATCACTGGTCTTCCCACTTGCCATAGCTTCTGTACTATAAGACATAGTAATGTGATCTAAGAACTTACTTGTTGTTCGACAAAGGTCTTGGCCAGACTTCGTGAGACCAGATGCCCCAATCGCTTCACCGCTATAATACATACGCATTTGCTCTTAGAGCCGAACGCGGCAGTATAAAGGAGATTGTACATAGGCTATATGTACACCATAACGGTACACCAAAGGCAAATCCTTACATGAAGTTATAGACGCAGAAAAAAAACCATGCCTCTACTAGTTTTCCAATTGTACTCTCACTTCATTCACTCATTGTCACCCACGTTTATTAGTTTGCGCCCTAATGTTATTTATTATTGACATTATTGTTATTACTGTGTGTCTCTTTATTATCGAAGTTAACATAGCCAATAATCAGTATAACTAGCTTTGTTAGTAGTTTATGCTTGCGGTTTTCTCCCACTTTTGTGCATTAAAAGTCCGCTATAACTCCGTCGAATAATGACGTATTACGCAATGTCACAGTTTGGTACTATCACCTAGAACACTCCTACCTGGTATCCTCTAATTTTGCTAGTAATCTTATCTCGTTCTCGTTTGTTTACCGATCCGGTTTCTTTTTGTTGTCTTGGAGTTATTTATACAGGGCGATTTATATGGCTACACGTTACAGCTAGATACGGGATTTGCTGCCAAAACGGTAGATTCTGTCCGACCCGCGTTAGCTGTCGTTTCAGCCAGATCTGTGAGTGGCTGAACGTTGGAGGTAAGCAATGGTTGCCGGCTGCTCCGGTCAGCATTGACGGCTGTCGGTTCCATTGGAGCTTCGATTCCATTGGTCTTACGGACACTCGTATTAATTAAGACATTTTTCGAAAAGAAACAAGGTAGGACAAGCTTGAATTCCTTACGAAAGTTCTCATTGAGCCATGCGTACAAAAATGGATTATAACACGCTGAGCTCATGGCAATCGCGTGCGTAACAAAGAAGACAATATTTGCGTATTTCCAAGCCGTGTACTCGGGATTGAAGTCCATGATCACATGGAACATGTTCAGTGGAAGCCACGACGCCCCAAATATCACCACCATCGTAATCAGCATACGGTTCGTTCGCTTTGCACGTTTGCGTTCGAGCTCTTCCTTTTGCTGGGATTTGGCACCAGGCATGTACTTTGCACGCACCGCCAGCCGAGAGCATACTCGCACATAGCAAAGTGCCATGACGATGAAGGGCACGATAAACTGCAGAATCGACGTCGCTGACGTGAACGTCTTCCTATACCGCTCGTCCGGCCAGTCCTCGAAGCAGATATCACGAGGAACATCGGCAGTGGCTGGGCGAATCGCCATGAACATCCCATACGGAAGTGTTAAAATCAGAGAGATCACCCAAATGAGCGCGATAACGAACAAGCATGTCAATTCCTTCATTCGTGGTCGAAAAGGGTGCAAAATGACGAGGTAACGGTCTATGGCGATCGACATTAAAGTCAGTACGGATAGATAAACGCTAACACCGAGCGAATACGGCAATAAATGGCAGAGCAATTGTCCAAACACCCAGTCCTCTAGGATGTACTCGATAGCTGTTACGGGTCCAGCTAGCGTACAGAGGAGGATATCCGCCAATCCGAGATTTGTAATAAAGAAATTTGTCACAGTTCGCATATGACGATTTCGTAGTACTACCCAACAAACGAGCAGATTGCCAGATAGTCCAACGACGCAGATGATCGTGTAGATAATTGCCAGTATACTCTCAAACAACAGTTGTGACGGTGGGTTTTCGTAGAGACTCGAGTCATTGTCATGATACCAGCCCAGGCCTTCCAAGTCTGGGCTGCTGAAATTGCTCTGATTACTTAGCAACTGTTCGAGAATCGCTTCTACATCGTTCATAGTTCTCACTGATGTACTCATCTGAAAACGAAGAAAAAAACCAAGAAAAGATATCAATGTTCGCTGTTTGAAGGGGTGCGTGTGTATTAGACATGTTAATATTCAATTCATGAATTCAATACAGACGGAACAATAGTCACACTGTTCTGGCCGTTTGTCTTGTCCATATATTATCGCATGCTTCAGATAGTACTAGCCTATATGTTATGTCGCTATGGACGACATCGGTATTGTGACATACTCATCGTCGATACCATACCTCTGTGAGTTTTTCAGGGTGAGTTTATGCGTATTACCGTACTCTATCTAGCCCGACGTGCGCTACTAGTTAAGTGTATAGGCTGGCACCTATTGTATTGTATTGTATCACAGATATACATAGATGTAGATCTGTATTAGATGTATACGACATGGTCTTTGTTGACATGTCGACAAGGTTAGACGAGTTCCAGTAATGCTGTCGTTTAGTGGTGATTATTTGTACCACTGTTCGGTTAAGATTGAATCTGGGACGGAGCGGGTACCGTGAGCAGAATTTGATCTGGCCCTGTTGTGCTATAGCGAACGGTGATTAGGGCGGGCATATTGTTGGACGAAAGCTCAAAATTTGATGACTTCGGTAAAAAAGTCTCCTGTACAGTCATATCAACTTGTCCCGTCCCGTTCTGAGCTCGTTCGGGCTTCGCTTGCGAGTTACTTCGTCGGACGGACGGAGCCGGCGTTGCAATTCGGAAACCCGGCAAGACCTGTTTGAACTCCTTTCGGAAGTTGTCATTAAGCCACGCATAGAGGAATGGATTGTAGCAGGTGGAACTCATCGCAACGGCGTGACAAGTGAAGAAGATAACGTTGTACGACGAGGCCGAATAGGCTGCCGCTGGAATGTGGAAATCAATCCATAGATTATGAATGTTTAGCGGAAGCCATGAAGCAGCGAAAAACATCACCATCACTATGAGCATCCTGTTCGTACGCCGAGTTCGTTTTCGTTCAAGTTCCCGAAGGGATTTGGCACCCGATTTGACGCGTACACGCTGTCGCAATTTACAACATACACGCAAGTAACAAAAGCTGACAACTGCGAACGGCAAGACGAACTGCAAAAACGTTGTTAGTAGGCTGAACGTACGACGATTATGTTCGGCTGGCCAGTTCTCCTGGCAGAAAGTGCCGTCGACGACGTGAAAATGCTCGATGAAGGTGCCATATGGCAGAGTGAACATGCACGCTGTTAGCCAGATACAGGCCACTATAGCGGCGCACAATGGCACCTGCATTCGACTGCGGAATGGATGAATGATGACGAAATATCGGTCGACCGCAATGGCCATGAGGGTAAATGCTGATACGTAGACGGATACGCCCTGAGCGAAGGGGACAATATGGCAGAGTGTTTCGCCGAAAAGCCAGGTACCCAAAGCGATATGTGCTGATGTGAATGGCACAGCTAGTACACATATCAAGATGTCCGACACGGCTAAATTTGCTATAAAGAAATTGGTCACATTCTGCATGGCCGTATTCCGTGCTACGACAAAGCAGACGAGCAGATTTCCCATAATGCCAATGCTGAATATAAGGGCGTATACGATGTAGAATAGCAAGCGAATCGGCATCGAATTGCCTACCGCCCCTCTGCTATTTCTGGCATCACTGTCCGACCCATCCTGGGTTAGTATAAGGTCGAACAAGCTCTCATTAAATGTGACGTTTGTTTGGGCTACATTGTTTCCAGTTAGATTGAGACTGAGCAGAAATCGCAACATATCTTCATCAGTGATTTTCATTTTGCTTCCTTTTCTTCGTACTAATCCTTTTCTTTATGTGTGTTCATATGTCGTAAATATGGCGCATCAGGTGGCCTCCCCTTGTCCAAATCCTTGTAGCCCTCCAAACTGTTGCTATTCTACAACGGTAACGTCGTATATATCATACGTGTAAATAGTATTATGCGCCGTACAATTGTACTGTTGATGATACAAGATGTACGTCGACTTCGTGTCGTGTGGCGGGCCACAGCGAGACGGTTATCAACTAAGCCGCTTGGTTGGGTGCTTGGGTTGAACGTCCGAAGTGATTCGCTGGTCCGCTCTGCCCTGCTGGCGCGCTATCTCTCTGAGATCGCAAAAGGGAACACACAATGGAACGATTGCGTTAGTGAAACTCCAGCATGACATGGCATTTGTGCATGCCATGTGTTTATCTTGTTTCGGTGTGGAGGCCGGCGAGCGCTCAGGCAGGACACCGGACGGGACGTGGTCTCGAAGGGCACTTTTCCCTTATTACTTCAATCGGGCTGGGAGTGAATGGTGCACTTTTATTCGAATGCTGCTTCAAGTGGAAAAACTTATATTTCTTTAGAGTCCCTTCTCCTGCGTTTGCGGTAGGTCAACCGAGCATCAGAGCAGACGACGCAGCGAAACCACTACACGACTGACGTCGTTTGAGCGGATTATTCTTTGTACTACCATTAATTAACTGTTTGGCATTTTTCCTGTGTATACGTAGTATTGCATGATGCGGAGCTGTGACCTCTAAGTAAACACCGAAGACTAGCAAGTCTTTCGTTTCAAAGGTCAGTATCATGAATATTATGAGTTTGCGCATCAAGGGCATCGGTTACATGGCGTGGACACCTTACATGATTTGGATGCGGAGACTCACTAACTACTATTAATAGATAACAATGCTTTTTTCGTTCTGCTACGAAGGCTGTTAAAGGTGCTGCACCGTAGCGGCACGTTATTGACCAAAGATTAAATGAAACAGACGTAAAGTAAAGTAGTTACCTAACCTAAAGTCCACAGCTTAGCAAAGCTATATAAGCGAACTGAGCCAAACCAAATATTGTATAATTCATAGCATTACGTCCAGCATTATGACGCGACTCGCTTGTCTGACCACATCTGTCTGTTTCTAGATTGATTTGCTGCATCTGCATTGTCGGTCTAAGAAACGTAGACATGGACACAATAGACGCAAGTATGGTGAATGGGTGCTACAAGGGTTGCTATTAAGGCACCTAAGCGCAGGTGGGGCGATATGATCAGGCACCAGGCATCCGCCCCAGTATCCCCAAAAAGCCAGTTCCAATTTGTAAGGCCGCATTATCGCAAATACGTACTGGCAACGTACAGCTGGCTGGGTTTTAGCGGTGTGACTGACCGACTGATACTAATCCAAATATAGGCCACGTATTCGGCCAATTGTTTAACTACGACGACTGGATGAATGAATGGATCGATCTGCTTGCAGGTAGCTTCGCTTTCTGAGTTCTGACTCGCAACCAACGTACTCAATGCACATTCAGAAAGACCACTACCGCCTACCATTATGCTCAACAGTATAGAAAACACAGTGGTTTCGGATCAGTCTCGATGCTATTTTCCAATACCAGCGATGCTACGCAGCGAATATACTGCAATATACTTATGTGCCAGTTACTGCTAGTAGTTAATAGAAATGTATTGTAGAGACATAAAAGGTGGGTGAATTTGGCAGCAGTAGTACTTGTGGTTATTAATAACTTGTACGTTTTCCTTCTCTGTTACACAGAGACGGCTGGCGCGGCGTCCGCTCAGATAAACTTAGTTAAACCCCAAGAGACTCGACAAAGAGCGATTCGAATAAAATTCAGTAATTACAGGATGGTAAGCCATCGTGTACCGACAAGGACCACGGCTATAACGTGCATAAAAGAAATGATATGCAGGAAGTAGTAAAGAAAGTGGATGAAACCAGATCCTACTGTGGTTCGTTGCTCCAGACTAAAGAAATGGAGCTCTTTTGATACATTTAAATATATATATATATATATATATATACATACATAAAGGATGCAGGAATTTGGATAATGGGAATCTGTAGATAATGGACCATAAATTGCGGATTCATGCCATTTCATGTCAGCTTAAGGTGTCGAAACTAGTAACCAACATAACGTGACTTGTCATTGGTGATTGCTTATTTCGCATACGTTGTGCTTAATTGTGTGTACGAATACTGTATCTATGTAGACAACTAACTTAAATCATAAGGCAGCTCCCAAAAGGCGAAGATGGATGAGCTTTTAGGGGTCCTTGGGGTAGCAAGTTGTTGTGCACGGCTTATCTAGCATAAGCTTTGCATCTAGGTTAATCATTTTGCGATCCATGACTATAGCTGAGATTTGTGGGAAGAATAGTTTGTTCATTCAGTTTTTTTCCCAGGCGACAATATGGACATGGCAAAATGCGTAAGGAAAGTCGAACGACCCGTGAAAGAAGGAAGACACGTAACATGTTTCGGTTTGAACAAAAACGAGGGAAGACGGTTAGCAAAAGGAAAAAAGCATATCAGAGTCTGCAAAAGGAGGAAGCGATGTAACCATGGTAGCGTATGGCACTCTTACTTATGTAAAATAGGGTTGTTGGTCGTAAGGCTCGTAACGACCTACAATACTTTCGGACCTCCAACAGCACTTTTATTACCACTAGATCTATGAGAACGGCAAAGAACAAGAGGAATCAAGGGTAGACATTAATCTGTGATGAATAAGTCAATTATTCGTGCTTAGAAGCCGAGAGGAGTCTACAGATGAACGCTACTTCTTTTTTGTTTAGCATCATGTAATCAATAGAACTGATGCTATTGTCAATACAAAAGTTCTAGAAGTACGAGACGGGGGAGCGAACGAGGAACCGAGAACCAACCCACCCAAACTGAGGAGCAGAAACGCGATGCCAAAAGTAGTAGTACCATTGAACTATAATTGGGCCACTTTTTACAACTACTATTAATGACTACGAGAGGAGCCGAAAAGCACACAGAAGACTTGTTGTCATATATCTAAGATCACTTAGCACACGGATAATGCTGTCCTAGGTTTACGTGAACGCTATGTCGCGCAAACGAGTAGTTTAAGCAGGCAAAGGGAAACCGTGAAGGATGGAAAGCGAGGAGGAGATACCAGGCCCACACGCCTGACTAGCAGTAGAAACGGTGGTATCTATCTAAACTTACCTTTCTTTTCAAGGTAGACCGAAAATCGGGAAATAAGATTCATCTGGAATGGAGGGAGTGATTTTGGTTAGTACAGTAAAACACCTGCTAAGCATTTCATTATCGTGTGGTTTGTTGTAACTTAAGTAGCATGCGTCAAGGCCAGTGGCCTGTGGATAGAATAACCCTAATTGTATTTACAAAATGACATAAGAAAGTATTTTCAATGAAGTTTTCTTATATATTCCTGAAATTTCCTGGGTATATCATCAGACATTTCCTTCTTTTGCAAATAGGAAGAACCTAGATTTTTCACTAACGTAAAGTTTAGTCAAAACACTGAATGCTAATTTTAGCTGCGCACTTCTTATGTACGCATTGGTAGTCAGATGCGACTATACCCATCGTCGTAACAAGCATATACCTGTTGCAAAGGTCATGCATTGAGTCTAGCATAAGATATGGTTAAAGATAATATGACATTAATGAGATAATTAGTAGAACGATGCAACTAGAGGATTGTCCGACAGTATCTTTGCATATCTCGGGTATGTATTTATCACGCACACTTTTATCGCTTGATATAGACCACAACTCCCTTTCGAGACATTTCCCATTTCAGCAGTAGGTAATACCCAGCCAAGAAATCGATCACTGCGGTCGGCAACCGCACTTTTAAGCCTTTTTTTGTTTTGACTATTTGGAACAGATGGGAGACAGCAGGGTTGCGATCATTACGTCAAGTTCTCGGACAAAGCCCTATTCTGTTGCCTGATGGCTTCCTAGTTAGTATATGGCATATTCGAAAACTTTTTATGTTACCGATACCATATTATCATGGTACTTTGTTTAGTTGTACTTGAATATTGTAAGACTTTTGCAACTGTTATATACTTGATATAGACTGTTTTCACTATTATAACGTTTGCTTTCGGTCCATTATCAACTATAGCTTATTGAACGCCAGAGCTGCCAATTATAGTGTATATATAATATAGACATGGAATAGGCAGATGTTGAACCACAGTATCCTTATTTTCGCTATTCTGACGTCTTTATTAGGAGTTTACAAGCAAGCAACGACCAAGAGATACAAATTATCATATTATATCAAATTATTTGTATTTTCATAAAACGTGAGCTCGACTCATTGGGCTTCGGGTGGATATGCGAGAGTTCGTATTATAAAGCCCAATGCACATCTTTCCCCACTAATGTAACTAAAAAGTTTCGTATTGCAAATTGGATCTATCCATTTTCCGTTACGATTTTCGTTTGTGGCCCTGCCCTATAAGTTCCTACTGGTGGCAGATCGTCTTACACATATGTTTTTTTTTTGCACCCTCTGTGCACCGTATGCGTTCATGGAGGCGAAGTCTTGGTGTAACCAAACTCGAACCAGCGTCTGAGCGACTAATGAATATCCGAGAAGAAGTCAGCCACTGAAGGTTTTAAGCCACCTTCAATAACTGTACATTGTACAAATGATATGGCGCCAGATATTCCTTGCCAACATCTCAGTGTTTTCTGACTGCTTCCACAAGCAGAA